>NW_028277037.1:8393723-8544946 GCF_059951505.1 Python bivittatus | reverse complement strand
ACTCTGGTTGCAACTCGAGTTGGTCTCAAGTCGAGGTAAATTTTCCCATAAGGTTCAATGTAAAAATGGTTAATCCGTTCCGCCCTCCGAATCTGGTCGCACCACAAGGCAAATTTCCCCATAAGGTTCAATGTAAATACAGCTAATCCGCCCTCCAAATTTGGTCGCACCCCGAGGTAAATTTCCCCCATAAGTTTCAATGTAAATATGGCTAAACAGTTCTAAAATATATGCATTTTATTTTTAAACCTCAAAAATCTTCCAAGCGCCACAAAAACCTTCCAAACGCCACAAAACACACCACAAGCCTCACCGAACGTCTCCTTGCTACCACGATCTCGCCCACAGGAAGCCGCAACCGCGTGGCAGCAGGGAAAATGGCCGCAGATCCGGTTCGTAAGTAGAGGCAAGTTCGTAAGTAGAGGTACCACTGTATATCAAGAAGGTCACAGTTCCTGTTCCCTTGATGCTATGGCTTCCAACTATACAATTCCTTCCACACAGACTCCTTGCCACTGCTAGTATTTTTATCTTCAGCTCTCTTTTTATTCTGTCTACATCAGTGTTTTTCAAACTTGGCAACTTTAAGTTGCTAAGTTTGAAAAACACTGGTCCGGATGTATAAAAATGAATGGCACTCCTGGCTCAGCTATGATAATATAAGGAAAACAGACATGACACTACCTAAGCAGGCATTTATAGCATGTAGTTCATTAATATTGGGGTACCTCAAAAAGTCATATGGAGGAGATACCCATCATGACCAAACAACTATCCCGTTGGATAGTTTTTTTCTTTCTTTTCTATTTTTCTTTCTATTTTTTCTCTTCTGCACCTTTTATTTTTTATTTTTATTCTTTTATTTTTTAGTTTGTATTAATTTTTAATAAAATTACTATTTAAAAAATGTGTACCACAGAACACAGTTTGAAAAATCCAATTCTAAAAGAATATTTAAAAGGCCTTTCACCCTTAGAAAATGGGTGATCTTTTAAGTCTTAATCCTATTTCTCATCTGATTCAAAATAGATCTTGCCAAAAAAAATTTCCAACTTGAAAAGTGGCATAGCATAATACTGAAGGTGTTCGTTCTCCATAATAACCCATTTCTAGTGACAGAAGCAGCTTCCCTTATTTGCATCATTTAAATATTGGAAAGTTTCCTGGTGCTAACAAGGTGGCCAGTTGCTGGCTGATGTAGGACCTAGTGACAATCTAATTAAAATGTGGCAACATCTGCTTGTTTCCATTTTTTAATACAGCAAGTATGAGAAAAGTAGGAGAACTACAGTTGCTTAGCTTCACAAAGGAGAAATGGGGATTCTGGTACCTGAGCCGTATCAAATTTTGTTGCGCAGATAGCTCAGGCATTACATCTATTATTCTATCCTACTTGGTAACAACATCCTTTTATGATCTGTTGGGGGGAATTAGAAGCAATCTAGGAACTACACAAACAGATTCTGATGATGCGGAGCAAATTGGCACTTTGGCAAGTGATTAAAGATGCCATCAGGTTGCAGCAGAAGACATTGAGATTTTGGATAAAATGTAAATCAGTCTCCTGACTGTGTGCCAGATGGTGGGAGAATAATGAAGGGCAAACTAGGCAGAACATCTTTGGTTTTTCTGTGCTTGAAGGATTCTTCAGTATTTTTGCTTGAGTCACTGAGAACCTTTCCTGCTTCACTGACAAGAGAGTGACTTGCAGAGCCTTTTGCTCATCTGAAAGGAAGACTCTCCGCCAAGGAATAAGGGTTCTGCATCAGGGTGTTGTTGTGGTTTCAGCAGCTTTCACTACTGTCTTTTAAAAATATAATAATCATAACATATTCAATCTATATGCCACCTGACTCCCAGAGACTCTGGGCGGTTTATGATTGTTAAAACATTTAAAAAACAAAGAACAATATAGAAAACATAAAAACAGCACAAGACAAAGGGACAACGATGGCAGAGAGAAACAGAAAGGAAAAAAGGGGCATCAATTGTCCTCTCCAAAGGCTTGGGTCTTTAACGCCCTTCAAAATCCCAGTAGGGTGGGAGCCATTTGAATTTCAAGGGGAACCTCATCAGGCATGCTTCCAGGGTCCTGATAGGTGGCACAGTTTAATTGATGGAACCTGGAGCATGCCAACCCTGCCAGATCGAACCTGGGACCTGCATGTCCAAGCGTCTGTTCATCTTGCTGCTTTCTCTATCATAATGGAAAGAAGAAAAAGAATAGTATGGTCTTTTGCATCAGTGAAATCAAACACTGTGGCATTAAAATTCCCTATTGTCAATGTCAACTGTTAAGAACCAGACGAGCTGCTTTTAGTTCTCTGCTGAGGCTCCAGTGCAACACAATTGTGAAGGTCGGTACAAGTGATCCTCACAAATAGCATTCTGTTCCCTCATCCTCTGAAGCCAACTGTTCCCCTATTTATTTGTTGTTTGATTTATATATACAAATATTAAAAGAAAAGAAAAAAACAACTTGCACCAACTGAAGAATCATAAAAAGCCCTTAACATAGATAGCCAAGAAACAGGCTTCGTCCCACTATTCTAAGATGATTATTTTAATATTTACATAATAATAGTATTGACTGCATTATCAAGGCATGATATTCCTGTAAGAAGATAATTTTTAAAAAAATCATGGCATATTTCTCCTGGAATTATTTCATTTCAGAATGCATGCTGTTTGGATCCAGATCAAAACCGCTTTGAAATATAATTGCTATATTATCAGTGAAAAAAAAGAGCAAAGGGCTTTCCATCTACACATTTCTCAGTATTGAAGCACATTCACATATACAGTGTCCACTTGCAATCCAAAACTGCACAATTATATTAAATATTTCCATCATAAGATGCACCATTTATCTAGAGTATCAACATTTCAAACTTTAAAAAAAGTCAATGACCATTTGGGAACTCATCTGTTTTTCACCCCTACTTACAAATTCATAACTAACAAGTACATTAGTGCAAATAGCAATTAAAATAGTAAAAGATGTGATCCCTATATTAGATGAACATAAATTAAAATAAACCTCAGAGGGTGGACTCTGCAATATATTTGAAAAATAATATCAACTTGTTTAGTATGGCCTGACCATTCTGCTCCTTTATAATACTTTGAATCTTGATATTTTGAGATGTTTCATTGGTAGCAACCCCTGCTTTCACTTATTCTTTTATGATCTGATACTAAATCGATCAGTATCAGGCATATTATGTTGCAGCAAACTGCATCGTCACTTTATGGTGGAATTACACAGTTGGAAAGATCTTGGAAATCGTATATTTTAAATCCTACTCAGTATAACAAAAACATTCCTCCCAGATAGCCATCCAAGCCTCTGTTTAAAAACTTCCAATGAAGGGAACCGCTCAAGTGAATCTGTTCTACTCTGAAACAGTTCATACCAATAAATAGTTTCCCCTAAAATTTTATTCAAGTTTGCTTCCCTGCAATTTTGATCCATTGGTTCTTGTTCTGCCCTTTGTAGCAAGAGATGGCAAATATCCTCTGTTACTCATAAATATTCAGATCTGTTTTCATAGCACTCTGTAAATACATCAAATTAATGCCAGCACCATGGAAAGCTCCATTCCTTAATGCACTCATAAAGAGAGAATGACATTCTGTCATACTGCAATAGAGATTGAAAAGGAGGACTTAAGTGACAGAATTCATGTGCTTTCAGAGCTAATCCAATGCACTTTATGGGCTACAGGACAAGCCACATGAGAAGACAAAAGTAAAAAATCCTTCCTTTTTAAGTTACCAATGGCTCATTGCCACGGGGAAGGAATCTCTTGTCTCTGACCCAAAATACTGAGGAGACATCAATACTCTGCAAACATGGTATCATCTGGTTTTGATATGAAATTGTTTACAACATGCTATTTTATGCCACCAGCTGAAAGAGAATAGTCACAGAGATTTTGGGGGGAATTGATAATTCCAACAAATGCAGCTGGATGAATTCCTGTATTACTCATGCAAGAATTGTTTTGTTTGAATGCAATGAACTGGGTATTTCTTTAGCACAGCTAGGCATCTCAGAATGTCTCAGATACTGAACTGATCCTCTCACAAAGTCTTTCCATGCCAGTCAGCACCAGCATTTATATCTTTTCTTTGTTTATTGGAGTGATAGTTTCTCCTGGAAAGTACAGATTGGCTTCCTGAGTTGACAGTTGGAAATAGCAAACCGCTTCAGACACATTCTCAAATATTGGTGCAGCTAGCATGGAGTCTTACACAAAGTAAGACTTCAGTCAAGGCTTTTTGGGACCTGACATTCAACCATTCTTGCTCTTCAAGATATGGAAGATGTCTATGCTGACATATTGAGAATATTTTATTGCTCTTCTTTTCATAGGAATTGTCAGGATTCTATCTCAAGTCCTCCTCAAATAAGAAGAACCACCAGGAAGATCAGGACATTCCCAAGAACCATATAAACATACTGAAGAAAATTATACATTTAGAAAAATAATGTAACATGTACAAAGGCTTTGATATATAAATGTAATTTAAGAAATTCAATTAGCCTAGAGTTCCATGTTTACCTTTCTGCATGCATCTTCTGGAACAGTAGTTTTCAGATGGCATCCCAAAGTACCACAGGTGCCACTGGTAGCTCTCCTGAGTTTTGTAGTTAGATTAATAATAGTGGACATGCTTTCCTGAAAGAGAGAAGAGTATCAGCTCTGCTGTAGGATAGAAATTGAACATATATTATTGATGTGGATCTATAATGGTCTAGCAGATCTGTTTGGCATCCTGCAGAACATGAGTAGATCCTGAACAGAATCCTCTGCAATATTCTATATCAGCTCTGGAAATGTTTCTTAAGCAAAGGCCAAACTACATGTTATACTCACTCTGTGGCATGTTGTAGTTTCTAATTTTCTTAAATACTGGCACAGGTGATTTGAGGAATTTATATGCTGGGGGAGCAAAATATGGACAATATGGCAAGCAGATGTTTTTGAAGTTTCCTGTTGTTATAAGAGGCATGCAATGTATTTCCCTCTCAAATAACCCCCACATTAGTCATTAATCAACATATAGTAAAATAAAAGGCCTTGCTATACTTTATGCAAAAAGCATAATGTACAATTTGGTTCTTATAAATCAATGTGGAAAAGCATCTGTAAACTGAGTAGTTATGTTCTAGAACATTTCAGTCAAAATTAATGTAAAGTATGTTCTCCAGTAGTGGCATAAAAAGCTATCAAGCCTTGCAAACCAGCCAAAGTTGTGTTTACACTGACAGTAAAACATCCTAATTATATTAGCATATCCTGATTTGTGGGATTAATAATACCAACTGCATTAACTGCAACAAGAGAAATTGTACTGCTCAAGCCATTTACTTGGATCAATTTGTCAACATGAACATAGCGAGGAATTTTAGAGGACATTATGAATTTAACAATAAATACTGTTATTGACAGGTGATATTGGTGTAAAAACAAGGCACAATTAAGGGTCTTAATCTGGGGAAAGAAATAGAGTGGAATTGTAAAGGACAGGATTTTAGAAACAACAAATGTAATTATGTTTCTTAGGACAGGGTTTTATCTGAAAACCCCTGCCTTAGGATATAAGAAATAATCCTTGTGGAGACTTCCATGGTGCCCACCTGATTCCCTACCCTATCTGACTGTAAAAGAAAGTATTTCAGAGACAAAAGGAAACTTCCATCTCCTTCCCTTTTCTTTACTTTCCATCAGTTTTGTATTCTTTCTTTATCTCTAATTCTCTTGTTCTCTACTTTTTTCCTTGGTTATTAGTTCTTGTTTGCTTTTGCCTTTATGCTTTTTATAACTTAACAAAGTTCTTACTAAAAAAAAGGAAAACTTCCATCTTCTCTTTCTTTCTTTTCTAGCTTAGATAACAGTGAGGCTTTTTATTTCCTAATAAATCTACATTTTATTTCAAGTTTAATAAATGTTCAGAGCAAATCAAGAATTCAGCCAAGTTTTGGCAAATTAGTGAAATATTATTGATCATATAAGTTGAGAGCCTATCTGCATGCAGGTGCTGTTTGAATTATCAATATTTTTGTACACACTCACAAGATACCTTGTATATTTTAATGCACAGTTGAATGTCAACCTTCATACAGTAGAGCAATGTTTCTCAACCTTAGCAACTTTAAGATATGTGGACTTCAACTCCCAGAATTCCCCAGCCAGCTGGGGGATTCTGGGAGTTGAAGTCCACATATCTTAAAGTTCTAAGGTTAAGAAGCACTTCAGTAGAGTAAGAGCAATGCAAATTCTTCTGTTATACTCCATCTTGTAACTTACACGGATCTATATCTCCTGGCACAAAGAACTGTCCATCAAGCAAACATTCCAGGAGATCATGCTACAATGAATTTCCTCAACCTACTTTAAGCATATTTTTGAAGTAGAAATGTGGATGTTTTAACAAGCCATTTTTTTGTGCAAGGATCAGAGACAAAATACCTAATTATGAATTATTATCACCAAGAAATTGGAAAGTGGGAAATTTGATTTGGCAGTAGCATTTATTGCAACATCCTTACAACTATCTTACTATCTGGGAAGCTGAGAAACACAGTAAGCCAAATGGCTGAATCAAATATATTCAATAATTGTTTCTCTGGCTCTAATGAAAAAGCTGTTAGGATGGGGGCTATTACTATGGCCCACAGATAATGATGCATTCTTCCAGCTATAATGCAACTTACTCAGGCTGGATTTACAGAGCTGTCAAACTTCTGACAATATAAGATTTTTCAAATGATGGTCTTCCTCAGTTCAAAATAGATGAGATCCAGCACTTATTATTTATCTAGAGGCTTAAAAAGCTTTCAATATGGTTTCTTGGAATTTTTTGAGGTAGTTTTGACTTACTTTGGGATTCCCCACACCTCTTAAACCATGGATGATTATTAATGTGTGGTCTCTTCTTGGTTCAGTTTATGTTGATGGATGTGCCAAAAATGTCCTCTTTCCCCTGTCATTTTTATTTGCTATATATACTGTATGTATAGCTAGATATTCTGAAAACATTAATGGAATTACAGTAGGGAGAGTAGAATATAAAATTTTACTATATGCAATGATACCTTATATTTTATATGTAGGGCAGAAATCTCCATTCCTAATCTAATGTCATTAATGCATGGGGTTTGTATCTTGTCTGATTACTCTATAAATTGAAGTAAATCAGATCGGATCATAGTAATAAGCTATAAAAGCATAAGAATTGTAGCTTTAAGTTATGCTTTGACTTCTTTATTTCTATTAGCATTAATAGTTTAATAGAAAATTTCCCAGGAAACTTTCTCAACAGAAATATTTGAACTTATTCCTACTGTAAGATCATGCAAATGTTTTGGTTTATTAACCAACTGTTACAAATTGATAGTGAGGTGGATGATCAGTTTCTTGCTGTTTTTGTCTTCTCATCACATCTGGTAATAAACTGTCTATCTAGAGTTACAGTATTTCATTTTGATGCAAATGAAAAAAGATCTGAACAGATGGTCTAGAATTCCATTGAGTATTTGGGGTAAAATAAATGAATTTAAGACAAATTTAACTCTAATGCTGATTTACATTTTAGGAGGTCTTCTTGCATTTATTTCATCACATTATTTTTAACACGTTTACAGGACACTTGATACATTTCTTTGGCAAGGACATCCTGCAAGATATTAATTGTGCAAATTACAACTTTCTCAACCTGTTGAGAAAGGTAGATTGAACTTTTCCATCCTTTAAAGCTCATCACTGGCTTTGGTTACTAGCTGGAATAAAAAAATTCATAATTCAATTCTGTTTTAGGGTCTGTTTGGGAATTATTATTTGACCTCATTGAAATCATGGCAAGTAATTAGGATCCCTGTTTGTGCAGGGATCAGCACCTACATTTAATGCTGTCAGATATTAAATATAGGAAAATACAGAGTCACAGATATAATTCTTACCATTTGCCCATGTACTTCCAAGGCGGTTTGGAAAACAGCATTTTCTCTTTCTTTTTTGCCATGTTGTGCCTACCCCTCCTTTAGGGTAATCTAGATTCTATTTCAAGTTTAAATGGTTAGAAATGTCACTTTACTTTATGATTAAATTCTGCTTTGTAAATGGATATGAAGGATGACAGCTGACTTCAGGATGGCTGCAAATAGGATTTACTGTGGATACCTCAAATCCAAATGACAGACCCATGTAGAATCAAATTGTATATTTGCTGGAATTTCAAGTGTAATCTACATTTTTCAGTGGCACTCACTGAGAAAAATCATCTTAGTTTTAAGAGCTCTTAGCTTCCACCTTCTTAATGTGTCATGGGAGCAAATTAAAATAACGTTTATTGGGAGAGAAGCTGTTCCAGCTAGAAAGAAGCGTTTGCCTTAACTAAAATTCAAGTAGAACTTTTCCCCATATTCCTAATTAATATTTTGCCTGCATAAAAGACAGTAACATTAGACCAGAGTACAAACATCACACTGGAGAATTTACTTGAAGTGGAAAAAATAACCACCATACTTGATCCACGTTCTGAGTTTAATGTGCCTTCCCCTGAAAATATTTAGCTAAATATATAAATATATTTAAGTTGAATATAAAGGCAGAATATTTACCTTTCCCTTGCCTTTGGGTTCCATCCTTTTATTGTCACAGATCTACCTATTAATCCTACATTTCACTGTGATTTCTTTGCTAGTCTCCTTTCACTGAATTGTCTCCAGCAACTTGTGTCTCCCAGTTGGCTTGGGATATACATCCTCTATTCAAAGGGACAGCAGTTTAATTTATTTTGGATAATTTCAAAAGAACATCTTTTCTAAGAACACTTATGCTCTATTCTTATAAAAGAAACTGATGCAAATAATTATTTTCATATATAGAGAGGGAGGGAGGGAAGGAGGGAGGGAGGGAGGGAGGTTGATCTGAGTGGAGGTTTTCCCCTACCCTCATAATTAAAGTGTTTGTACATTAGGCAGACTTCACACATCACTTTTACATTCCATTTAATAGCATTTTCTCAGGCTTTTTCCCATCAAAATGGAGTAGGTAACAGAGAACTATAGCAATCTATATCTCCAGTCTTGCACAGACATGCAGCATAAGCACTTCCCTAGAAAATAGATACATAAGGCTCAGATATGTTCCTATCTGAATGAAGCAATGTGAATAATTGTTTTAATAGTATTATATCAGTCTTCCCAAACCTGAAGTCCTCCAAATACCAAGGGCACAGGGAAAATAGATGTTTGTTTTCATTCTATAGAGCCCTAGATAAGTGTGCATCAAAATGTCTTAGAGTTTGAGATTTTTTTTCATGTCATTTGAACTTTCATCTTCTCACTCTTTTTCCCCCCCTTCTGTAATCTGTATTATTACTATCTTTTCTAAATATGGAATCCCTGGCATAGTCCTAGCCTGCCTTAGCATCTTTTATAAACCTACAGGATAAGGAAGAAGCAACGGATTTTAATGGTGGCAAAGCTACTATAGAGATCATCTCACCTCTAGCTTCTATGGCTTGTCACCCAGGTAGAAGAGTACAGCTCTGAGGATATTATTGTGTTAATGAGTCTCTCAAGGATCATTGGAGATCAGAACAAATTTCTTTGCCAAAATAATTATATCCTGCTGACATATAGGAAAGGAGCTGTCCCAAATTACTAGATAAAATAAGCTGGTACAAAACTGGCCAACCAATATATTTTTCATTAGTATGGCTCCAATAGACAGAGGTGAGAAGAGAGAGGAACTCCTAGTTCCACCATTAGTGGATCAGGTTTGGGAGGCCCTGCTCATTTAGCCTGTTTCAGATAGGATAATCTTGGTGAATAGAGTAAGAACAGATGCATCATCCTGATAGAAACTTGTAAAAGAGTAAGACATGTCCTTCTTGTATCAAAGTAAGGTCCAGTGAACTCAATGGAACCAATATCCTCAAATCAATGTATTGTCGAAGGCTTTCACGGCCGGCATACGATGACTGGTGTGGGTCTTCCGGGCTGTGTGGCCATGTTCTGGAAGTTTTGTTTCCTAACATTTCGCCAGCACCTGTGACCGGCATCTTCAGAGTGCAGGAGCACAGACAGGAGCAGTTCTCTCTGTGCCCAGGGTGATGTGGCCCTTTTGTGGGTATTTATAGAGATCTGAGGGGGGGAAAGGGGGGGGATTGGGGGGTGGGGGGGTTGGGTTACTGAGTGGCTGCTTGTTTTGGTGTCAGAATCTGTGTATCTTCCTGGGGATTAGGCAGGGTTTTTTCTTCTATTGAGTTGTTAACGAGGGGCTGCTGGGGGTGATTAGCAAGTTCATTGTGTGAACTGTTCACATGTCCTGGTGGTTGAGCTGAGTTCGTTGACCTTTTGCAGGCTGTATTTTTCAGGATTGGTAGCCAGGTTTTGTTGATTTTTAGACTCTCCTCTTTTTTATTGAAACTGTGCTGGTGTTTGTGAATCTCAATGGCTTCCCGGTATAGCCTGGTATAGTGGCTGTTGGTGTTTTAAAACTAGATTGCATTACTATTGTATCACCATTTGTTGTCTCTCCACTGACAAATGTATGCCCAAGTCTCATACTCACTATTGTTCAAGTATTATACAGTTCAGGAAAGAAAATAGTGGTTTTGATCTTGTTCCACCAATCTAGTTTTAAAAATCAACAAAACCTGGCTACCAATCCTGAAAAATACAGCCTGCAAAAGGTCAACGAACTCAGCTCAACCACCAGGACATGTGAACAGTTCACACAATGAACTTGCTAATCACCCCCAGCAGCCCCTCGTTAACAATTCAATAGAAGAAAAAACCCTGCCTAATCCCCAGGAAGATACACACATATGCTGACACCAAAACAAGCAGCCACTCAGTAACCCAAACCCCACACCCCCCCACACCACCAATCCCCCCTTCCCCCCCCCCCTCAGATCTCTATAAATACCCACAAAAGGGCCACATCACCCTGGGCACAGAGAGAACTGCTCCTGTCTGTGCTCCTGCCCTCTGAAGATGCCGGTCTCAGGTGCTGGCGAAACGTTAGGAAACAAAACTTCCAGAACACGGCCACACAGCCTGGAAGACCCACACCAGTCATCCTCAAATCACTTCATCTCAGAAACAACATGTATTCATAGAAGAAAATCATATATTAAGATCTTTGAAGGTAAGTCAGCAATATGGAAGTGTTTACCAGTATTTTACTTGCATAATTATCAAATGTGGAAAATAAGACATGGTGGAACAAGATCAAAACCACTATTTTCTTTCCTGAACTGTATAATACTTGAACAATAGTGAGTATGAGGCTTGGGCATACATTTGTCAGTGGAGAGACAAATGGTGATACAATAGTAATGCAATCTAGTTTTAAATGGTCAGGATTCATTATGCTAATTGGACTAGCAGATGGCAACGGTAATTCAAAGTTATATAGAATAATTAGTCTAGGATCATGGAGCTACCCTGGGAAGTGCATACTTACTGCTAAAAGGAACGATTATGTAATCAGGTAAAGGATTTGCAAGCTGTTGTGCAACAATAATCGAACGCTAACCTAAATACAACCTATGCCTGGAGCAAAGTAGTAAACGAATGGATGAGGAGCAAGATTCTGTAACAGATAAAAGGCTTATAATCATTGTTGGTATCCTTGTAACACAGAAAAACAGGCATTCCCTTGAGGAAGATATTGACTCTAGAACAGAGATACTGTCAAATCTTTCAAAATAAGATTTTTTTTTTAAGTTAATTTTCTCAACAACAACACAAAACCCCGCATCCATTTCTCATCTATTAGATGAACTAGATATTGACTTGGCATTGGAATTTATATAGTCTCTCTATATGACATTGACACCCAATTGGCCTTCCCACAATTACAAATTCTCAATCACTCATTTGGTCACCATTTTTACCATCCTACATGGCCCCACAACTGAGGCTATGAGGCTGACAGTTCTGTTCCTGGCATTATTTGTTTTTCTTTTTTGTTTTGCTCCAGTTGGGGGTGGCACAATTGCCTCCAGAGCTGTGGGGTCTCTTCTGCTTCATCCCATGTATTTGCAAGGTGGGGGGTGAAAATCAAATCAACCAATTTAGCTTCCCTGGGGCTAAAACTAACTCACTCAGGATTAACTGGGCTGATGAACATGCTCTCCACACCTCTTTCTTAGTTCTTGCAGGATCAACCTCAAACATTGTGGTGACTGTGTATCCTAAGCAAACAAAGAGGCAATTGGAAATGGCTTTTACAAAGTGACAACTTTGGAAAAGGTGTACCTGCCTAGGTGCAATTCTTTCATGGTGGGAAGAACCACACCGAGACACCCTGGGAGCAAGGTAGAGGAGATGTGAGGTGGAAACCCCCAGGAGGTATCTGGCTGCCTTCTGTGCATGTTTGTGATAGACCCAATGTCTCTCTTCTCCCTGCTACATAATTTCCACGTCCATGGAGGATTAGCTATATTCACTCAGTATGGAAATTTGTATAGCCACAGTGCAGTCATGATTTTTTCATGTAGGTTCCCTCAACATTTCTGAGAAAGAGAATTCTAAAAGTGTTTACTGCTGCTTTAAGAGCATAACATTTCCTCTTTTCTGAGGTACCCATACAGCCAAGATTTTTCTATTGCTGAGATTGAAATAAGAGAAGGGCAGAATCAAGATTCAAAGTAGGAGTAGAAAGAATTACATTTATCATCCATGTTTTTTTTCCTGAAGACTCTTGTATTGCCTTTCTTAACAGGCTACCACATTTTGCTGTGCTCTTAAAAGCAGTCTGATGTATAAAAATCTCTCCTAACTTTATCTTTCATTTTTTACACACACACACACACACACACACATATATCCACACAATCAAGCCCAGCGAAAATGTACCAATCCTACACTTTCCATGAATGTTTCTATTTCAGTATCCTGCAACCTAATTTTTTGCCTGTTTTTCCAGATTTCAGTCCAAGAGTTTGTCTGTATCTACAATCCTGTCTAGTATTTCTGAATTCTGAAATATATTTCTGTGCTGACAATGAAAGTAATTAACATTCCAGTAGGAAAAATCTGATCATAAAAAAGATAATAGAAAGTGAATTGTGGGGTTTTGTTTGTTTCACAGAAGCAGAAGACCCTTGTGCTTATGACAAACTTAAGATGGATTTTTAAAGGGGAGTCTTTCAAATTCAGAGCACTTGCTTGTAAAATGAAATAAATGAAAGCCTTGGCTTCATAATTCTGTTGTGATTTATACAGTCAAATTTATCTTGGCATGACCCTTGTCTTCACCAATCAGCTAATCAAAAGCACTGCACCTGCAGCCAGCGGTGTTTCGTTGCCGGCATACATAATGTCCTGCTCAAGAGGGTCAAAGCACATTTGTGACCGAATGATTCATATATCACCCAGGAATTACAGCTCCACCAGATCCAATTCATATTAATTAGATGGCCAAGCTTTTAGAAATTTCTTTCAAATAAGTCATTGGCATTGTTAATTCCCTCATTCTCCGTTGTCATTTTGCAGATAATCAAAATAGATGGCTCTCCTCAATCTTTGCCACCTTTCCTTCTGAAAGTAGATTTTTGTGCGTATGAGTTTAGAATAGCTTTTCTGATGGTCTCCTACTCTGCTTAATAATTCTGAAGGCTCAAAAGGTCCATGTACAAGTGAGAGGCCACATGTTACAGGTTGCTGTAAAGAGGCGGCAAACACATCTTTAATCTCAGAAAGTAGTTCACAACAAAGGCAAAATAAAGGCAACAAAACAATACCAAAACAACCCAGATTTATGAAACAAACTGAGATTGCATGCATACCTATTGTGGTGTGTGGTGCCCACAATCAAGGCGGTAGCCACAATCAATTCAAGACAAAGGCATACTGGCAAAGCACAGTTTTGACAGCTTTATGGAACACAAGAAGGGATTGAGCCAAATGCACCTCTGGGGGATGTGTGTCCATAGCATGATAGCCATATTTTGCCTATAAATGTCATTTAATTGCCTACTAGGAAGTTCAACACTGAAGTGATTGTTTTATTCGTTATTGTTTAGCTCTTTTTCTTCAGTTTGGGATATTTGTGTGTGCTCCCTCTTCTTTTTCTTGTATTGGATAGATAAATTATCTGGAACACAACCAGAAAACCACAGCAGGACAGAATCTGGCTGTGTTCTTATATGTTTATAGCATGTTAATGTAGACAGAGGCAGAGATAGTGAAGGAATGCAAAAACCTTTAACAGATAAAAGACAATAAATGAAATCTCAGCTCTGGGAAAGAAGGAGACTCAGTAGGACCCCACCTTGATTCTGCATGGTGTAAGAAAGCACAGAGGGAAACCCTGGCAGGATTTAAATTTTATTGTATCCTACAGCAATCAAGTAGATTTCTAGAAGTCTTTTCCGATGTCTGATTCCTGATCTGGCCTACCTGTAAGGGCCAACATCTTTCTCTCTGCCCTCTCTTATACCATGTAGAATCAGAGCAGGGTTATTTTTATTTTTTTTCTGTTCTTCCTTCTTAGGGTCTTGCTACAAAGGGAAGATAAGATGACATTGAGGGAGGTGGATAGAAAGTAAAAAGAAGACTGAAATGAAGCAAAGAGGAAACTGCAATTTTTTCTTTGGCTCAGTTTTTTGAGCTCAAGCAGAATTAAAGCAGAGGTGAGCAATATAATACCTCAAACTGTCTCCCTTAGTACACAAAGGGTCCATGCCTTGCTCATTTAATTTTTAAAAAATGTTATTTTAATTAACAAAGATTAATTGGGCAACTGGCATGCTCCAAAGCCAAATGCTAGCTTTGACATCATTTTTATTTAAAAGAATGCTTCTGAGTTCCACATAGGCCCAGAGGCATTTTTAGAAAGAACAATAGGGGGTTCCTTTGGATACATGCACATCTGCTGAGAAAAGAAATCAGTGATGTGCTGGAATAGTTGAGGGAATAAGAGGTAGAACAAAAGATGTGGGGGGAGATATTGGGGAACATCTCGTTAGTTTGTTTTCTGTTCAGGATTTGGGATCAACCATACCCCCACGGCAATTATTTTGTTGAAATGTTTGTGAAATGCTATAAAAATTGCCCACTTCATTATCATTGCTTTCTCTTTAAGACTTTGGAAAGTTTTTGGAACTTATTTTATAACCCATGAAGTACAAGTCTGATAAGCTTAATCAATTCTAGTAATAGCAGCCATACACTAAAGTGGGCAACCAAACAATATCAACATGTAATAACCAAAACACTAAAAATGAATACATTATCTTACTCAAAACAATGTTTTTATTTATTACATTACAAATTAAGAAATACTTGGAAGTCTAAGTGATCTATGATAGTTAACTCAACAATTGAAAAAGTGAAATTTAGTCTTAATATATTATGAATGTGTGAGACTGCTCAAAGGTGAGCACATCGAGCTCTTCCTTTTCTTCTGGCTCTTTCCAACTTCCTTTTCCAGTTTTCTCTGACTCCAAAGCTCTGTTAGGGAAAAATGAATGCTGCTTCTTTAATTGCCCCTCCCCAGGACTGGCTTCGGCGTCGTCTTGCTTCTCCAACGCCAACCCAGATACTTCTCCGCCCTCCAACTCACAAATTCACAGCAATCAGCTGCACCACCACCAACAAAGTCCTCTGCTCCCTCATTAGAGGTAAAAAAATCTTCTATCTTAGTTTGTTTGCCAGCTGGTAATAAAGTTGGCTCCTCAAAGCTCCTTGGACACTTGCCAAGAGTCATTGTCCTTCCTCCACTTTTGCTTTTGCACTTGCTTTTTCCAAATCCCAATCAAATCCCTGTTGCTGTTAACTTAAAGGGATTTCCAGAGGTATATGTTCTGGCCAATTACAGTCTTATAATTGAAACTAAATTGTAATCCACATTAAGATTTACTTTTGCCTTTTGGTAATAGTAGCAGGATTTTTTCTTGGGTTGAAAAAGAAATCTACCTTAACTTCTCAGAAGATTTGGGAACCTCTCCAGGCAGCTCCCTCTTCCCAGTCCCAGCATTTAGGTGGCCAAATTATACTTATGATATAGATTTTACTTGATATTATTATATCTAAGATATTTAAGTAGACATGTTAGGTACATTTTTAGTTGTATTGGTCTATGACTGTAATAAACTTTTTAAATGTTTAAAATATTATGAATGTGTACTTTAGTACTGTAAAATGAATGGCATAAATAATCAGAGCAGTTCTTGGGTTAAATTTCCAAGTAGTTTTTATTTCAGCATTTTGGTTATATACAATCAGATTTATACTTTCATTTCAGGAGATGTCATTTCATGGGCAATCTCTTATTTTCAACATTAAGGGGTTTGATGGTAGGCAGCAACATTTTGATAAACCACAGTGAGATACAAATGACAACCCATACAAATTACACAATGACATGTTCAGGTAATTTGAATTTATCATGTAATCATTTGAGATTAAGAAATTTTAATTATGAAAAGACTAAAATGTTTATCAGAAAATATAAATTAGTGTTATTTAGATTTTTAAGTGCATATAACAATTCATACAGTGATGGTTGTATGTTACACTCTAGTAAATTGTGATAAAGAACCAGAGATGAGTTTGAGAAAAAAAATATGGAACATTCTGAGTGAATCCAGTCCTGGAGAAATGTTATTTCTTAGGTAACATGAATAAATGGTAGAACAAGGCAGAAGTAATTGGGCCATTCAAAGACCCAGAAGTGAATGGGAACAATGTTTTTGCTTCCAAGAAAAAAAGGTCTGTTTCAAATAGGTGGTTTAAGCATAAGTTATTCCATTGCAAAGGAAGGAATCTGAATCTAAAACCACAATTGATTTGATTGTTTAGGATGAAAGACGGAGATAAGGGTGATGAGGGCTTCTGAATTTGGTAGTATTAAAAGTAGATTTGGGGATGGGCAGGGAAAAGGACATGGAAGAGAAGGAAGAAAGTAAAAGAAATTAGAGTAAAAATAGAAATTCAGGAAAATAAAATATAAGTTCTTTATGAAAATGCATTATGAATATCACAACAGAATGATATAAGCAAAGTGGATGTTCTTGGAACAGAATGAAAAGAATGATGTTATAGAGTGTCACAAAAGTGTGTAGACATATGCAAATAGAAAGTATAAAAAAAGAGGCTTGGTGAAATGATGGCCAGAAAGAGGCTGTGGGTGTGCATTAACAAAATGCATGAGAATGACATTAAAAACAAGATTGAAAGACAGATATTGCGTGACATGCACAGAGAGAAAAAGATGGATCTAAAGAACGTATTCAGAGAGTAAAGAATGATTAAGAGTAAAAGGGGCAGAGACAACACAAGAGCCAGTTTGATGGAAATACACATTTCTTTTGGAATCAAGTGCAAAGAGCTAAAGAAGGACCCTCCAGCAGGGAGAATGGGATTAAAAATAAAAGTAATTAGGGGAGTGATGCAAAAGTGTGGAGCTGAAACAAATGCTATAAATGTTAGTGTCTAAGAAAATAATGATGAAAAAAAATAACTGCTGTGAGAATACTGAAAAATAGCAAGGCAGCAGTTTTAGACGGTGTAATTGGATAAATATCAAAATATGGAAATGGTTTGCTGCTAGTTCAACATATATGAAGACTGCATTTGAGGCTCCAGTTGGAAGAATGCCATTTTTATTCCAGCATACAAAGGGAACAATAACAAGAGTGACTGCAAAAAGTACACGGGGATTAATTTTAAGGTTGCTTAGTGTTTGCTGGCAGATTTCTAAATAAAAAGGTATGACGGATGACATTGATCAACATTTGGAAAGTGCCATGCAGTTTTGTTCCAGACAGGGAACACGCAGACCAGATTTTTTGCTCTTCGGCAGGTCATTAAAAAATGTGTGAAAATGAGAAAGTTTATCCTACATGTGTTGAATTAGAAAAAGCCTATGATACAGTTAGTAAGCTTGCATTACAGAAAGTTTTGCACATATATGGAGTTGAAGGTTGGATCCTGAATGCGAAAGGAGTGATATATGATGGATTAAATGAGTGAAGCATGGATCCATGAGTGAAGCATGGATTGGATTAAATCAGTGTTGTCCAAACTTGGCCACTTTAAGATGGCTGGCTAGGGAATTCTGGGAGTTGAAGTCCACTCATCTTAAAGTGGCCAAGTTTGGACAACACTGGATTAAATGGAATAGTCAGCAAATGGTTCAACAGCGAGCAGTGAGTAAGACAAAGCTACATGATGTCCCCTTGGTTGCTTAATGTATTTATGGATAATATATAACGAAAACTTCTCATGCTTATGTGTATGCAGATGATGCCATATTAAAGGCTCAGAACCTAAATTATTTACAGTGAATGTTAGGTCATATGATGTAATAAAAACTAATATATAAAAGACCAAGATAGCTGTGTCTAACACAGAACATAAAGTGAATCATTGCGAGTTATGCCATCAAAGAATTGTTTTTTGAAAGAAGTAAAAATAATTGTGTAAAAGAATGTGCTTCTGTCCCTGTGTTATATGAAATGAGAGTTGGGTATGTCCAAAGGAACATAAAATAACACAATGCAATGGGATAATAGATATATGAAAGAATAGTAATTGAATTGAGGGGAAGAGGAGGACCAAGGAAGTTGTGGCTGGATGGAATTAATAAGATCCTCAAAAAGAGAAAGGCCAGAAATTTAAAGAACAAAAGGCAATGTATGAAGTCGTGTAGGGACATGGTAGAAGCAAGGATGGTTTGCAAGGGTAAAAAAGACATGGAGCAGTACAGTGCATGGTGTTGGTATAAACTAGGTGGAGGTATATTTCCTTTTCTTTTTACATATCTCATATTGTAATGGACTGTGGAAATGGCCTTGGGAGACAGGAGGAAGAGCTGCAGACTAGACAATGGTCAAACAAGCAGCAGCTGAACCCACAGAAGGAATGGGGACGTGGCAAATGTCTGAGAAGGGACCCTCCCTAGTTTCTTGGGCTGTAAAGGTGAGGGGGGAGAGATGTACTTTCAGACTTGCAAGATTCTGTTAATGTCACTTTATAATAAAGTTAGAGCTAGTACTTGTTGTCTTGACTACCTCGCAAGGCTGACACATATATTTTGTAGCTGGCCAGTGGTTGGAATTAGGAAACATCAAAATCGAATAAATGAATAAACGAACAAATTAAAAAATATAGATGTCATGCCTTAATCTCTTTGGCTTATTATTTCATACTCCAGTGTTTTTCTGTACTTTGCACAACACGGTTCATTCCGCAAGGGAATAGCATGATGGATGGAGCATATGCACATATGCTCTTTTTCTGTTAAGATCTGTTAAGGAGTAATTGCTACGGAAAATACAAAATAAGCTTTCAGATGGAGACTGTAAAAATCCCTAGGAGAAGATATGCTACATCTAGGTGACACTTCAGTCTACTTATTACAGCACTTGATAGTTTTCTTTTCATGGTTGGTAAATCATAAACCAGGTCTCCCAAGGTTCATCCTTGTTTATGGCAGCCTAGAGTCACAGAATTGTACATTGCTTTGAAGTTTTTCACTGTTCATGATCATGAGGAATTCATTTAGGAGGGTTTTTTTCCCTTTATGGTTTCTTTCTAATTTTATTTATAATCATCATGAGGTTTTTTCAGAAAAGGTGCTTTGAATTGTAATTATGTTATGAAGTGGGTATTATATTGTGATACTGTATTAAGAAATCATAGACCTCTAAATGTTGCTGAACTATGACTTCTAATGTGGTCAGTGGGAGGCATGCTGGGAATTATAGTTCAGCAATCCTACATTGATGGTGCTGCAGTGGGCAAACTGATGTGTCCCCAGATATTTCCCCTGGTGCTTTCTAGGCTCCCTGTCCCACCTGACTTTAAATAAATAAATAAATAAATAAATAAATAAATAAATACAGGAATTTGTCATGTGCAGAATAAAGAACTAGGCTGTAGCACAGTGTTACTCAACCTTGGGTACTTTAAGATGTGTGGACTTCAACTCCCAGAATTCCCCAGCCAGGGGGAATGTCCTTCTTTTGGCCTGTTTTACAGTCCAGATCCAGCACTTTTGTACTGTCACAACCCAGGTTCAGTCTCTGGCTAGGAAAAATCTCTTTATTTTGACATTGGCCATGCCCAATAGCAGAGCACACGGTATGCTTGCAAGAAGGTCAAATCCCTAACTCAGAGCTAGACAACCTGGTGCCTTAGGAATGTAACTGGACAGAGTCCTGGGGATTATGTACATTGTAAAATAGAACATCTAGAGGGCATGGAGGAACTCATAATCCCTGCTCAATGAGCAGGCAGCAGCCGTGGCCAGGAAGGCCTTTGCACTGCTTCATCTGATGCACCAGTTGCACAATTTCCTAAATCAAGAGGCCTTTCAGACAGTCACTAATGCTTTGATCACTTCACTGCTTGATTATTGCAATGTGCTCTAAACGGGGCTGCCCTTGAAGATCACCCAGAAGCTTCAACTGGTTCAGAATTCAGCAGCATAAGCAGTGATGGACATGCCTCCATATGCCCATGTGATATCTCTGCTCCTTGAAGCTGCACTGGTTGCCAGTTTGCTTCTGGGTGTGATTCAGGGTGCTGTTATGACCTATAAAGTTCTACCTGGCATAGAGCCTGGTTACCTGAAGGACTGCCTATCCTATGGTGCCAGCCCAGCTGGTTTTATCCAACAGTTGGTGTGCTCTGGGTGCTTTTGATTAAGCAATGCTATCTATCAGGACCCCAAAAGTGTGTCTTCTTGGTCACAGTGCCTGCCCTTTGGAATGAGGTTCCTTCTTTGATCCAGGTGGCTTCTACCTTGCTGGAGTTCCAGAGGGCCTTGAAGATCTGGCTGTTCTCCCAAGTGTTGGGCTAAGGTGCTTAGAGCTCCTTATGGGTATATGATAGTTTTGTGTTGTTGACTGGTTCTACCATCTTGTTATTGTTATTGTAAGATGCTTTTTAAATATCTATTATTTATTTTTATGCTGTGGGCTGCCCAGAGTCAATTAGAGTTGGGCAGGGCCTAAAATAAATAAAGCAATAAATAAAATAAAGCAATCAACCAATTAAATATTTGAAATCAATAAAATAGATTTCTTACAACACCACCTATAGCTCTATGATTGGGTCCTTCAGACATTCAATATTTTTTGATGATGTACTATCTAGATAACAAGATTATGCATGCCCCCATCTTACCCTACCCTGCACCTAGTTATTTAAGCAAGGTCTGTAGCTTGTCTAAGGTTACACAGAGCATCCAACTTGGGGTAGCTATTGTTTCTAATTAATGCAAAACATAATAATGTTTTGCACTAAATTTGTTTTTAAATTCCACAGGTAGTGCTAACTGGAAATGGTGGCCACTCAGGATTTGAGTGATGCACACAGCTGTAGATAATCACAGACTTTGATTCAAGAGCCACCTGGTGATGACTGCCATAGGTAAGGTGACAGCATATGCTCCAAGCAGCACATTGTCCAAACATGCTTTTGAACAAAATGGTAATTCAGTTGAATTCAAGGGGGGAGATGCCTCATTTTTGTTTTCAATGACTGCCCCCCCCAACACTTGATAGTTTCTTTCTCCATCAGTCCAGTTGAGGTTCCCTTTCTTCTTCCTTTAAAAGTGCCTGTTCCTTTCTAATATTTTTTTTGTTCTCCCACTTCTCATTATTGTTGCTTTTTCTTTCCTGTCTCCTCCTCAGCTGATGAGGAAGTAGTTTCAAAGTATGATTGAGTCATTCAAAGGTATATTTAAGTAGATCTGTAGTATATGCTGATTACAATAAGCCACTTTAAATTTAGATTACTTTGAAACTTTGAGGAATAGCTATACAAAACTGAAGATGGCCCTATTAATTGGGAATGTTCATATATTGCAGGAGAGTCGCAAATAGTTATACTGACTCAGCTGATCCAAAAAGCAAACTATCTGGACTTGGGTAAGTCATTCTGTCAAAATGAGATTGCTAGGATGAATTGTAATTTTTCATGATGTACTGTATCTAGCAGAATGTCATTCTGAGCTTGTCTAAAGAGCACTCAGAAAGACAGGAACTGTTGAAATATTATTTTTAAACACATAGACCCTGGCATAACATAGCAGTTTGAGCACAGCTTCATAATTTGTTTAATGTTCCTACTACCTATGAATTATGAGACCTTGATCCAGCCTATGAGAAGTGGCTCAGGTTGCCAACTGACAGGAAGATAAGAGCCTGACCTGCTTTTGTCCCTTTTAGAGTTTAAATGTGCAGAAATCAGCACATCTTTTTTTTTTATAACATGCTTTTGAATATCATAATTTGCTAATTGTTACAGACCAAATGGGTGTTAAGGGAACAGCTGAGGAATAGACAGGTAGTTTAGAACAGGGCTAACCCTGCCATTAAGCCTGAGACAACACATTGCTGAGTGTCAGGGCCAGCTCTAACTCTAAGGAGTCTGAGGAAGAAGAGGTCACTTCAGAGGATCCTGTGGAACAGCAGCCTGCCTTAGAGAGCAGCAAGGAGACACCTGGGGCAGATTTGGCTGCAAAGCTTGTGGAGCAGCTAGAAGCAGCAGAGGACAAGGGATCTGATCCAGGACCTCCTCCCAGTCCTAAGGCACGTAGGGCTGAGCAAATGGCAGAGCAGAGGAGGACTGCCTGGCTCCTTGCAAGGCAAGGGTTTTCCCACTAGTGATTCCTTGCACCTATTTTAGAGCCACCACTAGCAAGCAATCCCTTGTTGGAATAACCACTCCATTTAGTGGAAACACTTTTGCTCCCTGAACTGTTGTTTGTGGAAACTCTGTTCTTATGGACACAGACTGACTAATGACCTACCAATGACGCTACAACCTCCGGACTCTGCCCTGATGACACTTCTGCCTGCTGTTTTGAACTCTGCTTACTGAGAACTTGCCTGTAAGTTTTCCAAAGGATTTGGGATTGCTTGAGACTGCGTCTGCATACACATCCTGTCTGCCACTGCTGTAATTGCTCAACCAGAGTAAAGCCTTCTGAACTGTACTCTGTTGTGTGTGTTTGCATGTCAGGCCTAGGATGGGACGCTGAAGTAAGTAGAAGTAGTATCCTATCCATTCCATCTCAGTCCTCCTCTAATTATGTATCTCTTTTCAAATGCATTCCTAGACTACTCTGCTACTTTCAGGTATGATGGAGGAACCTATTCCAATTCCACTGTTGCAGTAAATTCAACCATCAGTCCAGCTGGCCTCTGTATGGAACATACCAAGTTACCCTTTGGTTGGGCAGAAAAGTATCCAGGTCGGCTTAGACAGTGGTAATGTTAATAGAGATTCTGAAGATCTGGATTTAAAAAAAAAACTGCCTGGGATGCTTTCTAATCCCAGAACAAAAGCCACAAGTTTCAATGAAGTTTCCTTCTTTGTACTGAAATCCATTTGCAGGCAGCAGATAGGAAAGTTCAGTGGTGGGTGGAATTGTGCACATTTCCTGTAGCTTGATTATCTCCCTGTCAGAATGTGCCACCTAACTCATAATGAAGCATCTATTTTATGTGTCTTCTCAAATGACAGCATCTCTCAACACTTCCTGAGAACTTTTTTTTTTTAAATTAAACTGCCTGAAGTTGCAAATAGGTGAGGATATTTGTTGCTAAGTTTTTGTGGTCTTAGGAACAGAAGAGCAGTTTCCTTTTTTTGTCTCTGTAATTATTACAGTACGTCTTTGTTTCATAATCTTCAGACTTCAATTGAAT
This sequence comes from Python bivittatus, assembly GCF_059951505.1. Lineage (NCBI taxonomy): Eukaryota > Metazoa > Chordata > Lepidosauria > Squamata > Pythonidae > Python > Python bivittatus. Next base: position 8,521,255 of record NW_028277037.1, on the reverse strand, counting down.
TAAAGAGATGATGGAAGGATGGGGGAGAGGATAGGATAGGATCTTCAGATTTTTTATCTTCATCTCAACCTCCCCATCCCTAAAAGATGTGAAACCCCAGAAAATAGGAACAAGCTGATTGTGTCTTCCTTCCTGCTGTGTGAACTACTACTCACACCAATTTATGATATCAGTACTGTTGGTGCAGCCATTAAAACCTTCTTCCATTACTGCTTGGGAAATTGCAGTATAAATGGCTGTGGTTCTTGAAATGGATATAGAGTAGCTCCAAGATCTCTGCTAGAACCGCAGAAAAATTGTTTCTAGAATCTGCTATCAAATCCCATGAATTTGATTTTCTTCTCTCCCACCATTAATATTCAATGACTGAGTCTGCTTTACTGTCTTAAGGTAGCACCAGTGGGTCAAAGAGAAGTGGCAGGATTGCTAGTGTTGCCTTCGGGAAACCAATGAATGAATATCTAGCTGTTTCCATCTGGAGAAGCAGTTGCATTTTTTTAAAAAAATTATGCTGGAAAAAAGTTATGTGTTACAGATTAGCTCAGCTGGAGAGGAGATGTTGTACAAGACATTAGCAGGATTGGGGGAGGGGTTAACCTGGTGGAGGCAATGTTTCCCCAATGGAGAACCTTTTGCTCAAACGAAAAATCTGCCTCCAAGCATAGCATAGCAGTGATTGGACAAGGTAGGGCTGTTGAATTTCCATCTTTTGTGGGTGTATGCTTTGGAGGCTGGGACAATTCAAAGAACACAGATTCATAAAGTCTCCTGGAGGCTTTAAATATCTATTTTGCTTCTATTTTTTAAAATCTTTTTATGTCTCTGGAATAATGTAACTAGGGGTAACATGGGGAAGGTATAGGACAGCACAGTTACTTGATTAACATTTAAGCGAAGAAACAAATAGAGTTTTATTAAATAAGTTAAAACGGTATATCATAGATTCACTTGATTCTACAGTGTATCAGTAGCCAGTCAATACTTGCCAACCCTGGCACTTAATATATTCCTACCCCTGCTTCCCTGACAGAAGGGGGCTTTTCTAGGTTAGGACCCTTGCCTCTCTCTCAGACCTGTCCTTCTACCTACCTGTTCTAAATCACTTTTCTCCAGTTTCTTCCTTCTCCTTGAGTGTAAAGTGGAAGAAGATACCCTGCTTTGCCACGTTTTGAATGGTGGCTCCTCTTCCTAATCATCACACCTCTCAAGTAAACAGGGCAGCGTCTGCTTCCTTCCTCTCTGGGATGGTTTCTGCCTTAGTTCATTCCCATATGTCCTTTATTTCACATTATTCTGAATGTGAGATGCCTAAATTGGATGCGGGAGAAGGGGGTACACAAACCAGCCTAGAGAATCTCCATAACCGCCTCATTTAGGCCACTCTGCCCTGTCCTGCTAGTGGATGTTTTCCCTGGTGGCCGAGAAAGTGCTGAGAAAGGATAGGAGCAAAGCCAGAAGAGAAAAATCAGTCGTTTTACTTATAATGAATGGCACATTCACAAATCTGGAAAACACCACTCAGCAGTGCTTCAGAACATATGCAACAAAGGCAGGACTGGCAGTGGGGGCAGTAAATTTTATAGTGCTTTTGTTTTGGGCCAGCACAAGGAGGGGTGGATAGCATTTAAAGTCAACAGTGGGGGAAAGGCCTTTGATATCTCTTCAGATACACAACCACTGGCTGCATTGTCTGAATCTTATGGGAAATAGAGTCCATGGCACTTGGAGGGCACCTATTAAGTCCTATGTACCTGGCAAGACCAAGAAAGCAAGAACGATGCAGATTTCAATAAGCCATATTTAATGCTATTCTGGGATAAATACAGAATCTTGGAAGCTATTGTAGCAATTTCCCATCCTTCTTTATAATGAATGACTTAAGGCAGAGTCTCTTTGAAATGCTTTTTCTGAGATGTCCCCACCCCCACCACCTGCTCCAGCTGAATTGCTGTTTATGAAATAATCTGTCAACTAACCCACTACCAGCTTTCCTACAGTCTGTCACGTTACCTACTTGCCCATCCTAATTTTTTCCCAGAAGATTTCTAGCTTGGCCCTGATTTTCACAGTCACCCTGTTCCCATTATGTTTTTTCTTCTCATATGGAACAGTGGAAAAGCTCTTTAAAGCAGGAGTTAGTGCATTTTAGTATTTCTTTATAGCATTTAGTGTTGTGATGGTGGCACTTTAAAAATAACGGTGGAGTTTATTTCAAGCTTGGAGGAAAGATTGGACTTCAGAAGTTATGGTTAACATTTATTTAAGAGGAAACTATCTGTAATTTTAGTCCATCAGTTAGTCTAGCAACTTACCTGAGGCCATTATCTCCAGCTATCACTTCCCACAAATTACCACTCACTTAGAAATCAAAAGAATGCAGTGGTTATAAATACTTTGTGTTTATTCACTCTTACTAATATCAGTCCAGACTTGTAAGTTTAATTTCTTTCTCTGAGAAATTAAAATATACTGTATGTCTAATTTTTGTGCTAAACTCAGGAAGATTTACTTGTCCTTTTATTCTCAAAAACATTCATTTTCTCTTCTTACAATAGAGTCAGAACTGTATAATTGAAATGAATTGCCAGGAAACTCTGGATAGACAAATAAGATATTCTTTGACACCAGATCAGTTTAGCTCACATGATCCATTATCACAAGGTATAATGACGGCTATTAGGGTAACCTGCACAACCTTTACAGATTGGGAAGCTGTTGAGGGGAAGAGAGGATGTTTAATTATTTTCTTTAATCTTTTGTTGCTGCAAAACCAACAAAAATGTGATTTCCGCAGCTCAGCTCTATCCACACAAGATTCCAGAAATGTATTCTCTACTCCAGGACAGATAGGAAGCAGTTAGGAGGGGAAAATATTATCCTGAGCAGTAAAACAGCTAGCAAAGAAAGCACTCAGCAAACTCTCTATTCCCAACTTCTGGCAAAATTGCAGCCTGTATTTACATAATATTTCCCTCTTAAGGAATTTCAGAAAGATACCACTGTTTGCAAACAGAAAGATTACAAGCAAATAGAACTTCCATGTTCACAAATGTTACAGCTATCTTTTATTGCTAGATGTTGGGAAAGAAGAGCACGTTGTACTTAGTGTAAAACTTCGTATCTAACTTGTGGTTTTTTCCCTTGCCATATAAATTTAGATATATCTGTGGAGTCCTTGGGGTTCTATGAACAACCAGTTTTCTTGCAGCCATTTCATTACCCAGCTAGGTAACATCTTCAGTGCTAGAAGGGAGTGGGGTTTGCTCTCTGTTTATAAACAGTAGCTTACCCTGTCAGTTTTGGTGGGAGTATTGTTTTCTCCTTGGTAATTCCTTGATTAGGCTGTTGTTTACTGCTTGATTGTCTGTCTGAGTTGGTAGTTCCTTGATTAGGGTATTGTTTACTGCTTGATTGTTTGTCTGTTGTTAATCCTGGTATTAGATATATCTTTGTGCCATTGTTTAAATGGTACATCAGTTCTCAAAACAGGTATTGTCTGAAACAAAAACATCATTCTTGGCAAAACATTCATTTTTATCATGCAGATTCTCCCCAACAGTGACAATTTTAATTTCTCCCATCTTAACATGTCCTTCTTAATTTCATTCCATGTCTTAACTTAATTATTTTGAAATAGCATATAATTCATATTTGTTATAGTAATACCAAGTATTTTACTTTTTCTCAATCTTAAAACCAGTTTTCCCCATCAGTTCAATTTGATCTTCTAATTTCATTTTTGTTAACATCTTTGTCTTCTGATTATTAATCTTAGAACCTGTTAATATACCAAAGTCCTTTAATTTCCCCATTAATGTTTCTACTCTGTCTAGTGGATCTCCCAAAACTAACACCAAATCATCTGTAAATGCCCTTAACTTGTAAATTTATTTTTTAATCTTAACTCCCCTAGTTATCTCATCTTGTCTTATGTCTCTATTCAGTACCTCAAGAACTAAAATGAACAAAAGTGGAGATAATAGACATCCTTGTCTTGTCCCTTTTTGAATCTCACAAGGTTTTGTTAGTTCTCCATTAACAATTATTTGTGTTGTCTGAGAAGTTTAAATCGAACTTATCCATTTAATAAAATTATCTTCAAGGTTCATATGTTCCAGAACTCTAAACAAAAAAGTCCAATTCAAATTGTCAAAGGCTTCTCTGTATCTAAGAATATCAATGCAGCTTGTTTTTCATTGTCACTCCACATATTCCAAAATATCCAAAACATTTCTAATATTATCTCATAATTGTCTTTTAGGTAAAAATCTGCATTAATCTTTATGAATAAAATCCTGTAAAATTATCTTCAACCTTTCAGCCAAAATTGTGGTAAACAGCTTATAGTCATTATTCAATAACGATACTGGTCGATAGCTTCTTGTTAAAGTCAAATCTTGTCCCTCTTTAGGTATTAATGCTATATTCACCTCTTTCAAGCTATCAGGAATCTTTCCATTCTGTAGAATAATATTAATCATTTGTCGTAATGGTTGTAAAAGCTCATCCTCAAAACATGTGTAGTAAGAAGCCAGCAACCCATCCAGACCAGGTGCCTTTCCTGTTTTAGGCTTTTTGATAGCTTCACTTAGTTCCCTTATTGTTATAGGCCTATTCAAAATTTGTCTCTGCTTCTCTATAATCTTTGGTAAATTCTGTTTATATAAATATTCATCCACTTTTTCCAAGGACATTTCTTGTTCTTTGTATAAAGCAGTATACATGGGGCCAGGTTACCTGAAGGACCGCCTCGCCCCCACAATCTCAACCCGTTCCACCCGATCTCACAGAGAGGGCATGCTCCGGATCCTCGCGGTAAAAGAACTTCGATTAGCGGGGTCCAGAAGGCTGGCCTTCTCTGCTGTGGCCCCCGCCCTTTGGAACATCTTGCCCCCGGAGGTGAGACAGGCCCCCTCACTCCAGGCCTTTCGGAGGGATTTGAAGACCTGGCTCTGCCATCTGGTCTGGAGCGGGGAGGGAGGATATCAGAAATGGGGTTGGCTGGCCCTTTAGCAGCCTAGTGTGGCCCCTATCGGCCTCTTGGATTTTTTAGCTTTTTTATTTTTGTAATGTCTGGTTTTTATAACTTTTAATTGTATTTCTGATTTTAGTTTGTTGTAAGCTGCCCAGAGTCTCCCGTTGTGGGGAGATGGGCGGGGACAAGTCAAATAAATAAATTGAAAAAAAAAATACTGATGAAACACTTTTTGCATATTTATGTTATCTGGTATTACAGTATTACCTTCTTGTAACTTTAATATCACTTTCTTTTCTTTTTCTTTTCACAGCTTGTAGGCCATTTCCCTGGTTTATTTGCAAATTCAAAATTTCTTTGTTTTGCATAGTTCATCCTTATTTCCATCTCTCCCACTGTTAACATAGATAACTGCCTCTGTAAAAGCTTAATTTGGTGAGTGATTTTCCTCCCTGGGGATTTTTAAAATTCTTCTTCCTTTTTTTTTATCTTAACCAAAATCATTTGTATTTTCTTTTCTTTTTAAATTCACTATTACATTGTATAAAATATCCTCTTACAAAAGCTTTACTTGTGTCCCAAAGCATCCTTACTTCTGTGCTTTTATTAAGATTATTCTCAAAAAAATCCCTTTAACTTCTTTTTACAACCCTCTACTTTTTCCTTTTAAAAAAGTCACTGGATTGTGATCTGAAAAAGTCTTCGGTAATGTCTTTACTTTGTTTTCACTTTCACTTAGAAATCCAAATCATACAGTATATAATTCTTGAAAAACCTCACCCCCCCCCCGCCACTTCCCTCTGTATCTGCTCACCTGGCTCTCAAGTGTGCACTGGATACAGAACTTCCTGCTAATGTTAAAAGTCTAGTTGACACGTCAGATCTCTACCATACCCCAGGCTTCCCACTACGACTTGTGGTTGGTAGAGGAAACTCTTGTCCAAAGTTCCTGTTTTGAGCTGCTAGTTTCCAGGCCTGGCAGCTCAGCTTTCCTGGTTATTTGACTTGCCTGCCTTCTTACCCATAAGCATTCCCAGCACTGCCAGAAGAGACACCTCCTCCAGAAGACTTACTTGCCTGCTATGCTCAGCTCACCAGCCCTACTTGTCCTGGATGCTGGTGCATTCCCATCTCCTTCCCTGCATCAATTTCCCTTTGCCATTCTCCTCCTCCTCCTCCCTTTTTCTTTATGTATTCCACTCTGAATCCCCTTCTATCCAACTTGTCTCACTTATTGCCCTCTCCGCCAGTTCTACCAACTCTCCTCCATACTGTACAATGTTCGCTTGCTTTCCACCCTCTCCCTCTCCCTCCTTCTTCCTTCCTCCAATCTCAGGACTGAGCATATGCCACTTGCCACCAGGGCTCCCAGTGCTTTAAGGACACACATGCAGCTCAGCAAGGTTGGGCCTCCATCGCATTTTCTTTTTATGCAGTTATTACCTTTAAACTAATACATACTGCAGATATGGCTCTGTCATGCTATATTTTTTTACTTCTTTCCCGTCCCCTCCATCCTATTTTTATCTTTCAATCTGAGGAACAATTTCTCAAATCTAAAACCTATTATTCTGTGCAGTTTAACTGGCTCTCATAAAGGCATTACATTTCTGCTTTTGGTTGTTTTCCCCCCAAAGCACCATCTCTCTTTTTCTGTCTCCTGTTGGGTTTGCAACATGCCAGCCCTCCTTCTGTCCCCTACCCTTACCCCAGTTTTGAGACATGCGTTCTAAAGAATGTGCTTAAGAAAGATTACTAATCTTTGCTTCCTGTGCTCTAGAAATCCAATCTGGGGTATAGGCATTGATTTCATCTCTTTGCATTATCAAACAGGAATAAGTATGGGCTGCAGGGGTAGAAAGAGAAAATGGTGTATTATCCTGATATGGTCTAGAAAGCAGATCAGCTGAACAAGTTCTCAGATACAAGATCTCTTTACAACTTTTCAGAATACTCACCAGCCCCAGTATATGCTCTTGTAAAAGAGTACAGGAAGAAACCATTTCTAAAAAACCCTTCAGTAATCAGACTGAATAGACTAGTAACCTGATGTGATATAAGGCATTTCCCCCTATTCTTATTAGAAGAGAATGAGGGCAAGAAGGAAGGAGACATATGGTTAATTCTAAGGGCAGGGCTAAATAACTTATGAATCTACTGTGGCATGCAGACCACATCTTAATTTCAAAAGCCCTTGACAAATGGTCTGTTCAATCATTTGACAAAAGCAAGCTGTCTTTTTTTCCAGCAACTCACTTAGTAGGATAGAAAGAAGGGAAGAGAAGAGAGAAAAAAGGAGTAGTAGAGAAAAAATGCATTAAACTTTCAAAAATTAGAATTATGGCTTATTCAGCTAATTAATTTAATAATGTTCAAATATTGTGAGATCACATTGTGGAGGAATTCCAAGGACAAGAATGGTGATTTGAACACACTATGCTCTGATGGGAAGTATTTTTCTCCAAAGAGTTATTCATTGGTTGATTTAACCTCAACCACACTTCTATATTGTTGTCAAGAAAACTGTATGAGTGTGCCTATCAGGAATTAATCTCAGCCTGAAGATTTTTTATGTCACTTTTTAATTGTATACTACAGGCTTGCACAGGGTGTGATGTTGTTGAGTGTATCTGCACAATAGGACTAAAGCGTAATTCCTATTTGTGCGTACTTTCAGGTGCAATTTGAGAGAGAGCCCCCAGAGATTTCAACCTTTTTCTTCTCCAATGCTTCCATTGCATTCTTCCTCAATCATTGCCTTACTATGTTTACATTTGCAGCAGTAGAATTTTCTGTTGTGTTGTTTGGAGATCATGCAGTGTGTACATTGAAATGGTTCCATGCCAGAAGCAAATGTTTTTCCATGTTATTATATAACCTCCTTTATCTGGCTACTTTCCTGGGTGGTACTCCTTCTCAGCAGTATGTGTTGTGATGTGTTGATCAATTTAAATGCTAGCAAATCTAAACTGTGCAAAAGTGCTAAACTCCTTTAACTCACAGTGCTGTAAATATTTCCAGGAGGAACGAACACAACAGGAAGCCCCACTGGAGTATGGTTGACAGAGTGCACTACAGTTTATTCACACCTCTTGCTGACACTGGGGACAGGACAAGTAAACTTGAGGACCAGAAACAATCCCTCTGAACTGATCACAGAAGTATTAGTTGTATCCCAGAAATAACTCCCCGCTCTTTTTTGAGAAACTAGCACCTCTCAAGACTTTCTAGAGAGATAGGAACTGCTATGGTATTCATACAATACTACTTCTGGGCAAAGCTGAATAGTGCAACAGTAAAATGACAGGATAAATAACCTACCATCATTACCCACTGCTTCCTCAACTTAGCATAGCAACCACATTTGTGCACTATGTGTATGTGTGTGTGGAAGAGAGACAAACATTCATATCAGCTGATGAACACTGGGGTATAAATTAAGGAAAGAAAGAGAAGAGAAATCTTAAATAAATTAGGCTCTTTAAACTCAAGTTTCCTTCATGATTTCTAACTGCCCCTGGTGTTCCCTCTTTAATCACTGTGATGTGACAGATACGCTACTGAAGCCCAAACAGAATAGCATTATGTTGGACCCCACCCCATTCCTGCCGCAATGTTGAATGTGGCTTGACTGGGGAATGTTTTCACTGGAGTTTTTCACTAGGAGTATGCTGAAGTGAAAGGGCAGCAAAACCAGACTTGTAAACAAATTACTTCAACTATCAAGAGTGGCACATGCATACACGTGGACACCATTTGGCAGTGATTCTGAACAGGCACAAGAGGGGCAAGATATAGAACGGTAAAGGGGGCAGCAAAGCCTTTCCTGGTATTGTTCTCTGCTGACTCAAGGATGGCTAGATACTACTTTAATTCAATAAAGAACCTTGCAATCACATACACTGAAAACATCCATGGATATTGCAGTCAGGTGGTGAACCCTAATGTATTAACCATCCCACCATGCCCCATTACTCTTTTATGGAGCATGAGCATGACAGAAAGCCATGTCTACCTAATCGTCTATACAAGCAATTTGCATAGTTATTTGTGACCCTAGTCATACACAGCACTTTCCAGGAACTGGGACTTACAGAAAGGCTGACCTGTGCCCTTTCCCTCCCTTTCCCTTGAGAAGATTATAAGGCGATGCTTTTTGTCTTTTTATGCTTGTTTTGTTACTGATCTTCACTTTGGGTGAGGTTTTTTTCTTTCTAATCCAAGGCACATTTGCATTCAGGTTCTTTTTTACTTCTTGTAAATGGCTAATATTAAAATAGTCTCTCCTCTTACAATACTGTCTCCGTACTTTTTAAATGACTTATATCTGCCCCTCAACTATGTGAACTTAATTAAAGATTCATGATCTGCTAAAATTGTTTCAAGGGTCTTTGACTCAAGGCTTGAGTGTTTCCCCTGGGCATATTCTGCTACTGAAAGTATCCAACAGTATCTTTTTATAATATAGACAGATGCTCTAATAACTAACTTCAGTATAATTCACTTTTGGCTCAGTAAGTTACACATATAACATGAAAGTTGGACAAAAGTTCTCTAGTATAATATTAACCTGTATTAATATAAGATAGGCCAGAAGCATTTAAAACAACTTCTATACTGTTTTTTACTCTCTTTTGAGATAAAAGAATTTTTGAGGAATATCATTCCTGCCACATGATTTCACAGAAATTAAATTACAAATTTATATGACATTTCCCCCCAATTAGGGCTTTTTTCCCCACTTTCCAGACAAATCCTAAAAACAATTGTGTTCAGTTAGTAATATTTGCAGAGATAACTCCCTCAGCCTCCCACTTTTGAGGGGCAACCTCTGTGGGGCTGCATCTGTGTGATTTCTAGCTTTTAAAAACTTAACATAAAACTGTAGAAATAAAGAAGAAAATTTATATTTTAAGAAAACAACAACTTGGACTATTCATATTATTGAACATTTACTAACATTCTTTCTCCAGACCGTACAGACCACATACAAGCTGTATACAAAATATCAAATAATTTTGCTTTAATAATGTAAACTTTAAAAAAAAAGGTTAATGGGTCTATTTAGTCAGACTGCATTAAGCTTTCAAAAATTCGAATTATGGCTTATTCAGCTAATTAATAATATCCATCTACGTATATTGTTATAATTCAAATTTCTTGGCCTTTCACAAGGTTCAACAAGTGCCTATAATTTATAAAATAATCTGTAAAGAAGCTGTTAATGCTAATATTCAAGTTTACAGACCAAGGATCTATCAAGCAATACTCTGAGTAGTAATTAGTTTGAAGACTAATACATGAGAAACAGATACCTGATTCTGCATCCTAAAATATATATTTTAGTGAATATCCCAAAGTTAAGGCATGCTGATAGATGGATGTTACAGACATTTAAAAATCTCAGAGATATGCTAATGTATGGTGATAGTCCTTCAACTAATTGTGCCCCAGAAATTTGGTCCAAGAAATAACATTACAAAATTACTTTGTATTGTGTTTTGTATACTTCATTAGTCTATGTCCCCAAAGTGAAAACATTTCTATGTATTTTGGGCTTTTAAAACATTTATCATGGATTGTCCCCAATGATATGTGCCATGGGGCAGGAATATTTGCAGTGGTACAGCAGAGAGGCGAAGTAGGAGACTGGAAGAAGCATAAGTACAGAACTCCTGAATTAATATACAGTCAGGTCCAGAAATATTGGGACATCAACACAATTCTAACATCTTTGGCTCTATACACCACCACAATGGATTTGGAATGAAACAAACACAATGTGCCTTAACTGCAGACTGTCAGCTTTAATTTGAGGGTATGTATATCCAACTCAGGTGAACGGTGTAGGAATTACAACAGTTTGCATATGTGCCTCCCACTTGTTAAGGAACCAAAAGTAATGGGACAATTGGCTTCTCAGCTGTTCCATGGCCAGGCGTGTGATATTCCCTCAGTACCCCAATTACAATGTGCAGATAAAAGGCCCAGAGTTCATTTCAAGTGTGCTATTTCCATGTGGAATCTGTTGCTGTCAACTCTCAAGATGAGATCCAAAGATCTGTCACTATCAGTGAAGCAAGGCATTAGGCATTAGGCTGAAGAAACAAAACAAACCCATCAGAGAGATAGCAAGAACATTAGGCATGGCCAAAACAACTGTTTGGAACATTCTCAAAAAGAAGGAACGCACCGGTGAGCTCAGCAACACCAAAAGACCCGGGAGACAACGGAAAACAACTCTGGTGGATGACCGAAGAATACTTTCCCTGGTGAAGAAAACACCCTTCACAACAGTTGGCCAGATCAAGAACACTCTCCAGGAGGTAGGTGTATGTGTGTCAAAGTCAACAATCAAAAGAAGACTTCACCAGAGTGAATACAGAGGGTTCACCACAAGATGTAAATCATTGGTGAGCCTCAAAAACAGGAAGGCCAGATTAGAGTTTGCCAAACAACATCTAAAAAAGCCTTCACAGTTCTGGAACAACATCCTATGGACAGATGAGACCAAGATCAACTTGTACCAGAGTGATGGGAAGAGAAGAGTATGGAGAAGGAAAGGAAGTGCTCATGATCCTAAGCATACCACCTCAGCAGTGAAGCATGGTGGTGGTAGTGTCATGGCGTGGGCATGTATGGCTGCCAATGGAACTGGTTCTCTTGTATTTATTGATGATGTGACTGCTGGCAAAAGCAGCAGGATGACTTCTGCAGTGTTTCGGGCAATATTATCTGCTCACATTCAGCCAAATGCTGCAGAACTCATTGGACGGCGCTTCACAGTACAGATGGACAATGACCCAAAGCATACTGCAAAAGCAACCAAAGAGTTTTTGAAGGGACAGAAGTGGAATGTTATGCAATGGCCAAGTCAATCACCTGACCTGAATCCCATTGAGCGTGCATTTCACTTGCTGAAGACAAAACTGAAGGGAAAATGCCCCAAGAACAAGCAGGAACTGAAGACAGTTGCAGTAGAGGCCTGGCAGAGCATCACCAGGGATGAAACCCAGCGTCTGGTGATGTCTATGCGTTCCAGGCTTCAGGCTGTGATTGACTGCAACGGATTTGCAACCAAGTATTAAAAAGGGAAAGTTTGATTTATGATTATTATTCTGTCCCATTACTTTTGGTCCCTTAACAAGTGGGAGGCACATATGCAAACTGTTGTAATTCCTACACCGTTCACCTGAGTGGGATGTACATACCCTCAAATTAAAGCTGACAGTCTGCAGTTAAAGCACATTGTGTTTGTTTCATTCCAAATCTATTGTGGTGGTGTATAGAGCCAAAGATGTTAGAATTGTGTCGATGTCCCAATATTTCTGGACCTGACTGTATTTGCGATATGGTTCATGGGGTCACAAAGAGTCGGACACGACTTAACGACTGAACAACAACAATTCTGCATGTTCTGTTACATGGACCAATCAGTCAGTTTAGCACAGATCAAAGTACCAGAACCTCTCTGTCTTACTATATTGCCTTACCTGTCTTATTATTATAGTAAGACAGGTCCTGGTACTGTGATCTATGATCATTTTTTTATACTTATAGCAATAAGGATATTGAATACAGATAATCTTGAACACTGTGTCCACAGATTTTATTCTGTAGAGGCAGAGATGGAAATTCACATCAAACTATGGTTGTTGGGATGGTCATACAGAGAATTGTTGCCTTGGTAAAGTTTTGGAAAGTATGGACTTTGGAGAACATTTTATACAGGGAATAAACTCAATTTATATACCCCAGAAGGCTAGTATTATTGTGAATGAAGCATTAACTGAATCATGTCATATACAAAAAGGAACAAGACAAAGTTGCCCTTTGTTGCCTCTGCTCTTTATTTTGGTTCTCAAAGTTCTTAATAGAGACATTAGAAGGGATGAACAAATAAAAGGGTCAAAGATTAAACAAGAGGTTTTTAAATTGAGGGCTTTTGTTGATGATTTAGTTTTGATATTACAAGACCCTCTGGTATCTGGTGAGCACTTGAAGAAGAAACTGAAGGAATTTTGCTCACTGGCAAGTTTTAAAATAAATAAACAAAAAAACAAAAATGTTAATTAAAAACATGACCCTGCCTGATCAAGATTTGCTGATGAGCAAGACGGGTTTCAGGAATGAAAAAAAGGTGAGATATTTGGGGGTGATTCTATCTACTAAAAATAGTGTGTTGTTCCAGAATAACTATGGCAAAATTTGGAACGAAGTGAAAAAAGATTTGGTAAGATGGGGAAAATTACAATTGTTTCTCATGGGGAGAATTTCAGTGATTAAAATGAATGTTTTGCCTAGGATATTGTTTCTTTTTCAGACTATACCGATCTTGACTACAGATTTACCGTTTAAACAGTGGCAGAGAGAGATATCTAAGTTCATTTGGCAAGGTAAAAAACCATGAATTAAATATAAATTGTTACAAGATGCCAAGGAACGAGGAGGTTTGGGTCTGCCTAATTTAAAACTGTATTTTGACGCTTGTTGTTTGCTTTGGATGAAGGAGTGGATAACCTTGGAGAATAAAGAATTATTACAACTTGAAGGTCATGAATTAAGATTCCTGTGGCATGCCTATTTGTGGTATGATAAAGTTAAAGTTAATAAGGATTTTAAGAACCATTATATTAGGAATGCCTTACTGCAGATCTGGAATAAATATAAGGTAAGACTGTCTCTTAATGTATTTTTGTGGTTGTGACCTCAGGAAGGATATACTAGAAGAGAAAATGTGGGAGAAATGAAGTGGTTAAAATATAAAGATTTATTAAATTTTGAGGAGGGTGAACCAAGTTTTAAAACAAGAGAATTAGAATTAGAAGGTTTTATATGTCACTGGTTTACTCATATGCAATTGAACGTTTTAAGTTGGATAAAAAGAATTATAGATTTGTTAATGAAATATCTTATTTTGAGACTCAACTCTGTCTAAATGATGAGCATGTTATTGCTAAAATGTATAAGATGTTGTTACAGATGAACATAGAAGATGAACAAGTCAAGGAATGTATGATTAAATGGGCTAAAATCTTTGGATACAATATCATGTTGGAACAATGGGAAAATATGTGGAACAAAGGTTTGAAATTCATGTTGAATTATAACTTAAAAGAGAATTTTTATAAAATGATGTACTGCTGGTATTTAACTCCTGATAAGTTATCAAAAATGTATACTGGCATAACAAATGTTTGTTGGAAATGTTCACAGGGTGAAAAAAACTTTTATCATCTTTGGTGGACTTGTGAAAAGGCTAAAAAATTTTGGGACCAGATATGCATTGCTATTCAAAAGATTCTTAAAGTGAATATTTAAAAAAAAAAACAGAATTGTTTCTACTGGGTTTGATGGAGAAAGGATTGGAGAACCAATATGGATCTTTGTTTCTATATATGATCACAGCTGCAAGACTGTTATATGCGCAAAGATGGAAAGACTCACAAATACCTACAGTGGAAGAGTGGATTATTAAACTAATGGACTTGGCTCAAGTGGCAAAGCTAACAGCTTTAATAAGAGAATACTGTTTCTAAATTTGTCTCCTCATGGCAACCCTTCCTAGATTATGTGCTTGGGTTGGGAAAAAATGAAGCTTTGATTGTGAGATTTAATGATTAGATGGTTTGTGTTGATAGAAATAATGTGAATTAGGATTAAATAGTGGTAAGAGATTGATTTTTTTAAATTTGTATTCATATCTGCATTGGAGATAGTCGGAAGTCACTTTCTGTTTCATCTTTCTACTTGATCTCATTCTTTTAGTTTTTGTCTTTTTCTTTTAGTTCTATCTTCTCTGTCTTCTATACTTTCTGATTTGTATTTTAATTGTACTTGTTATATATCTTAATAAAAGTTTTGATAAAAAAAAAACACCCCAGAATCGTTGCCTTGGATGAAACATCCGTTTCAGTTCAAATGCCACAGTGATGGTCCAAATTAGAGACTAAGGGGTTAGATTCTTGCAGTATTGTTTGTTGCTGTCGACACACTGTCCAGTTAAAAGTTCTAGGGCATCGTTTGATATTGGAGGAGGGACAAAAGTGAAATAGTTTTATATAAGTTCAAACTATAGGATTTGAAAAAAAAAAAAGGGCTAAAGGAAGAGTCAGTGAAAAATGGCTTGAAAATAATATCTGGTTGATGGAGCGGATTCAGCACCAATATTTCTAAGAAAGGTAATCAGCTCCTATAAAGTTTGGGAGGATTTGCTGATTGTACATCTGACCCAAGTGATCAACTTGCTTATTCAATCAATCTTCTAGACTTATGATCTTGGCTGTTACATTGTCATTGGTTTGATAAATAGATAAAGGTTTCCATTCATTCATCAGTCCATCTTTGTACTGCCTGTGAAATATCACAAACCGAATTCCTTTACGATGGGAGGAGGAGGACCGAGGTACATTGATTAACATATTGTCTTTCTCAAGACTGGATTATCAAGATGTACTTTTGGCTGGTGCTAGCAGCTGCATTATCTTGAGCTTGCAGAAACTCAATTTTTTTTTTCAGGCCCTTGCATTGTTTCAATAAAACATTCCAGATTTATAATTTCTGCACTAACTTCCTATTATTTCTGATACATGTTTCTCGCTTCTTCACCAAAAGATCTCAGTATTGTTTTAACTTGATTACAGATCTGTCACATAAGTTAGGCTGGGGATGTTGCTGTATTTTTCCCCAATCAGCGTTAACTACTTTCACACAAAGGCTTTGTGCCACTTCAGAACCTGCATGTCAGGTTCCTTTGAGAGCCAACCAAGGGCTTTTTTGGCTCTGCAGTTAGTTATCTGAAAATAGATCAAAAATGGTATTTTTTTCTTGCAATGTGCAGCTCTCTAAAGTTTGTGGGCTGTCTGTTTTCTGATTGGTAGATACAGGACTCTTGCTTCTCCCTGCCTGCTGGTCTCAAATCAGTATTTTCTTCCCTGTCCCTAGAGCTTCCTACTGCCTATTTAGAAAACTCCTGGTTGCAGATGGTGATGATTTGCTGCTATTTCACCATTACAATCCACAATTGGTTTGATATATAATAGAATGATAGTGGCATTACATCTTCATATCCTCGTAGATGTACACTATATGTACTGAAAATGTGGTAGGGAAGGCTGTAGTAATTGATTTCATCCTCTTCATGTGGAGAGGTTAGAGGATTTTTAGTTGGAGATCCTGGCAACTACTCAAGGCATAGCACAGCCCAGAGGAAGTGAAACTGACAAGAGTTCTGTTTGTTTCATCTTCTCTTTGGCAAGGAACTAGCAGGTTTGCAAACTTTAGGACTGTTGGTCTATTTTTTAGTTATTAACTGCCCCTCCCCCACCTAGGAGGCAATAGC
This sequence comes from Python bivittatus, assembly GCF_059951505.1. NCBI lineage: Eukaryota > Metazoa > Chordata > Lepidosauria > Squamata > Pythonidae > Python > Python bivittatus. The sequence continues at coordinate 8,504,939 of NW_028277037.1, read as the reverse complement.
GGTTTATTTGATTTTTGTGTGGAGTAGGGAGGAATGGGACGCTAATTTAATTATATATTTTACCCTCTTGGTTAATTAGAGTAGGGACAGATTGGCTCAGGGTGATAGCTATAGCTTTGTTCCAAGGCTGTATATGTGACTAGATGACTGTGGGTCAGTTTCAAATTTCTTTTGAGGGTTTGGAAAGGATAGAAATGGTTGTGATGCAGTTAAGTGCCCTATGAGTTTGAATATATCTGAGTGCTATCTATCACATCATAGCGAGTCATGCTGGATGCGATTGCTACATCAGCATTGTCCTCACATATGTGTATCAGTATTTTATGTATGTGTGTGTGTGTGATTTTTAAGCAAGACCTACACAAAAATAGACATTGCAAAAATTTAAAATATCCCACATCATCTCTGTGAGTTTGCTGTGGTGCCCTGCTTGGGAACTGCAGACTTATAAGCAAAAGTGAATGAAGCAGTAACGAAATGGTTTTTATCATCTTTTTTTTTTACATCATCAGCAGAAACAGCAATTGAGAGTGGCAACTGGCTGAAAAAAAAACATGCTGCCTGCAGAATTAACTTTCACACTGAAAACCTATTTAGAAATAATCTACAGAAAATGAGACAGAATGGGGGTAGAATGGTAGCCCCAAAACTTCTACTTTATATAGTGTTCAATGGTTTCTAAATTTCCCCAGAAATATCAAGGACAATTGCATTATAGGCCCATTGGAAAATACTCCAGCAGCAATTACATCATAGGATTAATTTTGTATTCCTTTTTCAGTAATAGAATGTCTGCTGATAGTGTATAACAATACTTCTGATGGGGGGAAAAGGTTGTTGAAGTTGAGACAGTGGAGAGGGATTGAAAAAGTCAGATATCAAATGATGTTAATGAGGTATAAAACTCATAGGAAGAAAGAATTGAAAAACAACACTCAGACTTGAGATGGGAAGAATCAGGAAAAGCGAAAGGCAAGCGTAAAATTTAGCCACAATCTGTATTCTATGGCTAACAATCCAGGTACTTCAAATCTAAGCAGGCAATGCAATTTATTTGGTGACACCTAGATAACCACCACTACTACCAGGATCACTGGAAATTTGTTTCTTGCTTTCAAAAATGATAAAGCTGAGGTTCTCAAGACATTAAACATAATTTCAATGATTGCAACCAAGTGATGACATAATATGTGGTTCTGATAGCTTTTCTAGATAAAAATAATTGAACCAGGAATAGTTTTTGATGTCTTAAGCAATACACTCATGGCTATAATTTTTTGAGACAGCAAACCCAACTTTTTTGTCTTGAGTGTATAACTTATAGGGTGTATTCTAGAGCTTTGATTATTGTAACTGCATGCCAGATTCATCCTTAAACATTTAGCTGTCACATTCACTTTCACTTATACACTTTAAAATAATCCTTAAATACATATCTAAGAAATACAGTATATAAAACAATTCTTAATCAGATCTGAAGTTAGTCTTTTCAAACTTTATTTATTTATTAAATTTGTATGCCGCCCATCTCCCCCAATGGGCGACTCTGGGCGTCATCTCCATGTTACTGATACCTTGGCAAAATGATGGTTGGATGCCTATTGATGATGCTATAATTTGTTAGTGCAGAAATGACCTTAATCAGATTTCTGTCACTCTCTTCAAATGAAACAATTAGTATTTTCATGGCAGGATGGATTAACTAAAACCTCCACTAGGTGAAACTTAGAAACCGTTAGGAAGAGACCATGTTTTGATAATGGCACACGTAAAGCAATATGAAAGTTCTTTCAGATGAATGGTCTGCTGATCATTAAAGTAAAAACAGCACAATGCATTTTATTAGAATGACTATTGCTGAATTTATTTTAGTTCTTTTCAGTCCAGATTTCAAGTTGATACATCACTGAACTGAAGCAGTGGCTAAACTTTAAAAATTGTTGACCATATTGAGCATATTGCCAATAACATTAGCAATACAAATCTTTTCAAACCATAGAATCAGAAATCAGCAAAGGAGATATTTGGGCTGTTGGATAAAAAAGTCTTAAATAATAGTAAAGAAGCATAATTAAGAGAAGCTGAATGAATTATTTATTTAGTGCAGAATATGTGGGACTGTCAGATTTCAGGTAAGACACAGCAATAAATGTAAAGTTTCCAGGTACTTTACCTCATATTCAGCTGAAACTCACAGATACAACACACCTAGATAAATTGCTTTACTGCAGACAAAATAGAAGCTAGATGCTGGACAGGCATTAGATCTGCCTCTGGTAGAACACAGAAACAAAAGTCCAAAGTATACCTGCTCCAGGATTTAAATTTCAGCCTTTTTCTTCTGTCCCACTTTTCTCAGTTAATGAACATTTGGCCATTTCTCTTTCTAGACTCCTCACTGGGAGCCACTGCTCAATGTTTACAGAAGGACTCTGCTAGCCTGAAAAATGCTGGTTCCTGCCTCATTAGCTATAGCCCTAATGCCAGATATTAGAACCTACGTGTATATTTTAGGAAAGAAATCTGAGGAAAGGAAGTGCTATTTCTTGCTGGCAGACTGAAAACAAACAACTCACACCAGATAGTTTTCCTAAAGAATTCAAACATAACATTGGTGAGCTTGTAACAATTAAGCTGAAAGAATTATTAATATATTATTTGTGCCCATTTGTAATAGATACAAATAATGAACTTGCTTCTAAGTCCTGATATTGGAGAGCCCTTGGTTTAGAGTATATCCTAAAGGTCTTTTCCTTACAAACAGAATTGTAAATTCTGTTCCTACTACACTTTGATGTGTATTTTCGAAACATGTTTGCCGCTACAGGTACTTCCACATGAAGACTTCATGCCAGTTCTCATTAGTAAGCTTTATGAGATGACAGCACAAGAATTCTGACAAGTACTTGTGCTTCCAAATGGAAATCCTATATATATATGCAATTCAAAGCGTTTGCTTCTGGTGCTGGTAAGAGGAAGTCTATGTCTTCTGAGAAGGTGGGCTGGCCTGCACCTGCTACTAGCCTCTTTATCAGTGTGAGAATCCCCTCTCACACTTTGCATAATAGAAGTGAATTGGTTTTTCAATTCAGATTGCCAAATTTATCTCTGTCTCTCTCAAAGATATTTAAGATAACATATATTTATCTGTTATAAAATTGATAGACCAATGTTTCTCAATCTTAGCAACTTTAAGAGATGTAGACTTCATCTCCCAGAATTCCCCAGCCAGCATGGCTGACTGGGGAATTCTGGGAGATGAAGTCCATATCTCTTAAAGTTGCTAAGACTGAGAAACACTGTGATAGACAAATACTAGTTTAAGAATGTCAAAATCAATTGTCTCAATAAAATAGAAGGAATATGTATTTGAGTAATTTCTGCTGTGAATCATGTAAACATTTAAAGTCTTCAGACATTAAGACTTTTAAGTTTTAACTCTTAAAACATTAGTTCTATTTTTGGTAGTTTTCATTTTAAAACTGGTTGGTATATTTGGTTTGCTGTATGGCTTTGGGATATATTTTGGAAAAAAACTTATTTCAAAGCCATACTGGATGCCATTGTAGTTGATTATTCATTATACTATTATTACTGTACTACTAAAGACAGACAGTGTGATGTACTGGTTAAGGTATTGGACTAGGATCTAGATCACAGGTTCTAGTATTCCCTTATGCATGGAAGCCAGTGGTATGACCTTGGACCAGCCATTTCCTCATAGCCCTAATCAGCGTCAGGCTCTACAACAAGCCAGTTGATAACAAAACCCTCATTACATCACACAATGAGAGCTTCACTAAGATTAAATGAGTATAGTGTTAAAACAAGCGGATTCTGCAATAATCCAGGAAAAATGCTAAGAAGAATAGTAATAACTCTACTGTTAGTACTACTAATTCCCCAGAGCATATGCACATCTAGTAATTTTAAGCAGTTATATTTTTTCTATTTCTCAAATTTCCTAGGGTAGTGTCTACAGAAATTTCAGATTTGTTTGGTGTTTGTAGATTGGTGAGAGGCCAAGTCAGCTAATAAATATGCTCATGTATTTAGTACAAATATCAATCATTATGGCAGGGGTGGAATTAAAGGCAGAATATACTAGGTAAAGAGTTTTGTACTTTATATACAAATTCAGAGGAACAATGCCCACAATTTTTAACTAACAGAAAGACAATCTAGAAAGGCGAAAGAGGAGCAGTTGGTTATAAGCCAATTAAACAACTCTCAGGTTGTTCCATCACTCAGTGGAGAAATGATTCAGAGGGGAAGCTGAATAAAATGGTACAGGAGTTGAGGCCAAAAAGAAACCTTTAAGTGGAGTCCCTGAAGGACTGATCAGCAGATTAACAAAAATAAGAAGCTGTGAGACAAAAAGAGCAAATGTACGTAAAGGGAAAAGAGATGAATTCATAGCCATTACCGCAATCTGGGCCATAGTCCAGTGCACATGAACTTTTGACATAACAGGAGTTGGATGTGAAATCTCTCCAATGTTTCTATAACAAAATCTGCTCATTTAAATATCTGGTCTTTTCATTGGATGACTGTATAACCTGGAATGGGGAATAGGCTTTGATGGAGAAATTTAGTGAACAATTCTAGGGAGCTGAGATGAAAAATCTGTTCTATATTTCTTCTTTTCTATCTGTACTTTGTTTTATTGGCAATATATTTTTAAAAATCTTTTAAAAATTGTCTCAGTGACATCTTTACTGACACAGCTAGTAGCATCCATCTAGAATGTAAAAAGGGAGATTGTTTTTCATCAAATACAAGATGATGGTAGGGAAGTGTAGATTCTGGATATATATACATATATGTTCTTGATATCCTGGGAATAAGGATTAGATGTCTACCTCTACAAGTAGTAGCAATGATGGTGGGTTTTAGAAGCATCATTTCTTATTCCATACTCCATGACAATGCTGGAGGGATTCGCTTAAAAAAACCTTCCCCGTGAAATTAGACAGGTCTTGAAGAGCCAGCTCAATGGGAAGAACAAGATCCACACTATCAACATGTACGCCTTGCCAGTCATCAGATACCCTGCTGGTATAATGAGGTGGCCAAAGGAGGACGTGGAGGCTGCCAATGTGAAGACCTGGAAGTTCTTCACAATGTACGGAGGTTTCTATCCTGAGTCCAACACCCAGAGATTGTACACCAGTTGGAAAGAAGGTGGGCAGGGTCTGGTGAGTGTCAAAGCCACCAACCTGGATGAAACCCAGAGCATCCAAGTACATCAGTAATATGGCACCCAAAGATGAGCTGCTGAGAGAATGCTTGAGGAAGGAGCAGCAGACATGAGAAGAAGTTTAAGCAGAGGAAGTGCCATGGCAAGACGACCCTGTATGGGATATACCATCAAGAGATAGCTGAGGTGGCTGACACTGGGAAATCCTACCAGTGGATGGAAAATGCTGGACTAAAAGACAGCACTGAGGCACTGATCATAGCAGCACAAAAACAGGCACTAAGCACCAAAGCCATAGAAGCAGGGGTTTACCACATTAGACAGGTCTCAAGGTGCAGACTGTGCAGAGAGGCCTCCAACACATAGTGGCTGGGTATAAGATGCAGGCAGGAACAGCATACACTGAACAGCACAACCAAGTAGCTGGTATTGTGTACAGGAATATCTGCACAGTGTATGGGCTAGATCCTCCTAAGTCCAGATGGGAGATTCCACAGAAAGTCATGGAGAATAACAGGGCTAAAATCCTGTGGGACTTCCAGATCCAGACGGACAGGCAGGTACTGGCCAGTCAACCAGACATCATGGTAGTAGACAAGGACCAGAAGACAGTGGTGGTGATAGCTGTAGCAGTGCCATGTAACAGCAACATCAGGAAGAAGGAGCATGAGAAGCTGGAGAAATACCGGGACCTGAAGGAGGAACTAGATAGGTTGTGGAAAGTAAAGGCCAAAGTGGTCCCAGCGATGGTAGGCGCATACAGGGCTGTGACTTCTAAGCTGGGAGAGTGGCTCCAACAGATCCTAGTAACAACATCAGAGTGCTCTGTCCAGAAGAATGCAGTGCTAGGAACAGCTAAGATACTGTGCAGAACACTCAAATTCACAGGCCTCTGGTACAGGACCCGAGATTGAGGATGACACATACCACCCATAGGGGTGAAAGGGAATTTTTACATACATACATACATATCCTTGATAGGCTGGGAATAAGGATTAGATGTCTTCCTCTACAAGTGGTGGCAACAGTGGTGGGTTTTAGAAGTATCTCCTCTTATTACACACTCCATGACAATCCTGGAAGGATTCACTAAAACAAAAAACAAAAAACCTTGTCAGTGCAATTCTTTGTATATTTACTTAGAGGTATGTTTAACTAGGTTTGATTGGACTACTCCTTAGTAGGTGTACTTAGTATTATAATTTTGAGACATATTTGTATTCTTTGTCTCATGTACAGATATACAAAGAGAATACAATGGAAATAAGTCGGTCCTTCCACAACAGAAAGCTTGGGATAGCCTTGACAACAGTTGAAGGCTACAAACACAGATTTTTTTTTCCTTCTGCCTCTTTCACTTCAATACTTCCATTTTTCAGGATTTAACTGAACATAAATGGAAGCTTTCCTCTTTTACCAAACAGCAGTGTGAGGAAGAAATTATTTTCATTAGAATTCTGCATATTGTGGTTCTTCCTGTCTGTCTCAACTAGGTACTGGAATTAATAGAGAAAGATACATAAGACAATAATTTAGTATCATATGCGGTTTGGCCCTCATATACATATCAGCAGAAAGAACCATAGTCTGTGATGCCGCTGAGCTGGTATTTACTCAGGAAAAAGGAATTTTCCACATCTATAATATAATGCTATGGTTCTTTTGTGATATTCCTGACTTAGTCCCATGAGATAGATTCTGTGTAAAACCATTGTGATGGAACCATTCTGTGATGGAATGGAATTATGAAGGCCAGGCTCAGAGAGATAAACATTTTCTTAGCTCGCCAGAACAGCGTGGGAAGAACAAGAGGATGAGACTGGCACCTCCCTGAGGAATTCACACTGTTGTGACTGGCTGACTTTGGGAACTGGAGTTTTGAGTCTGGGAAGATTCGTGCTAGAGGTTGTAGCTAATAAACATAGCTGGACTGAATTTACATGGTCTCTTCGAGTTCATTGGGCTAGGCCTGACATCAATCTTCCCAGACTCAAACCCCAGTTCCCAAAGTCAGCCAGTGACAACAGTGTGAATTCCTCAGGGAGGTGCCAGTCTCATCCTCTTGTTCTTCCCACGCTGTTCTGGCGAGCTAAGAAAATGTTTATCTCCCTGAGCCTGGCCTTCATAATTCCACTCCATCACACATTCAGAAGAATCAGGAAAACAAAGTTATATACAACATATAGTTATGTACAACATATATAACATATAGAGAGGAGTGGTTCCTCCACTCCTTAAACAGGTGCTGGTCCGCCCCTCCTCAAGAAGTCATCGCTGAGCCCAACCATGCTGGACAACTTTCGTCCAGTATCCAACCTTTCCTTTTTAGGGAAGGTTGTTGAGAAAGTAGTCACACAACAGTTTCAGAGGACCCTGGGTGAACTGGATTATTTATATCCCTTTCAGCCAGGTTTCAGACCTGGATATAGGACTGAAAAGGCATCAGTTGCATTTTTAGATGACCTCTGGTGGGAGCAGGATGTAAGTAGTGCATCCATCCTTGCTCTACTTGGCCTCTCAGCGGCCTTCAGTACCATCAACCATGGTATTCTTCTGGACCAGTTCTGGGGGTTGGGGGTGGGTGGCACTGGTTCTCTTCCTGCTCAAAAAGCAGGTGGCAGTCATGGCTAGGAGGGCCTTTGTGCAACTTTAGGTTGTGGGCCAGTTGTGCCCATTCCTGGACTGGGAGGCCCTACGCTCAGTCACTCATACCTTAGGCACCTCCCATTTGGATTACTGCAATGTACTGTATATGTGTCTTCCCTTGAAGACCAGCTGGTGCAAATGCAGCAGTGAGGGCAGTTATGTGTGCACCTAGATCAGCACACATTATACCTCTGCTCTGTGAGCTGCATTGGCTACCAGTTTGCTTCCAGGTTCAATTCAAGGTGCTGGTGATGACCTATAAAACCCTACGAGGCACAGGGCCAGGTTACTTGCAGGACCACCTCTCCCTGAGGGTATCTGCCCATCCTACTAGGTTAGATAGGGTGCATGCACTCCACGTCCCCTCCCTTAAATGTTGCCACCTGATGGGATCTCGGAGATATGCCTTCTCAGTGGCCACCCCAGTCCTTTGGAACAGCCTTCCACCTGAGATCTGAGGGATTCCTACCCTTTTAACCTTCCAGTGGGCTGTGAAGATCTAGCTCTTCCCCCAAGCATTAGGCTAGGATGGGGGTTGAGCTGGGAGGCTGTTTGGCTGGTGCCTGAGGGTGGGAGAGGTACTTTTGTTTTTAGCAATGTTTTTATTGATTGATGTGAACCACCTAGAGCCATTATATGAGACAGACAGCCATATAAGTCATGTAAATTACTAAATAAATAATAAATAAACATTGTATGCTTATATATGGTTTTCACAGAAATGAAAAGTTTAATTGATCAAAGAATATAGTTATATATGATTCCACCTCCCTCAATTTTTTTATGCAATACCAATAGTAGTAACGAATGATACATGTATCAATATATGTTCTTGCATGTCTGTCAGCAGTTATTCCAGTCAGGGTGCATTTTTTCCAATTAATTTTTTTTTTTTTTGTTCCTTGACTTTCATCTTGGGAATGGCTGCTCCACACATTCTTGCATTCTTTCAGGGATGGACACAGAATAAGAATAAAGGAACTAAATGCTATTTTCTACTCTATGTCAAAGAATGTGTAAACTAGATAGAATCACACCACTGCTGCAAAGTGACTAAATAGCACTGAGGACCACATTAGATCACAGTAGCCATTAAATGCAAGATGAATTCATCAGAATGTTTCAGTAACAATGCTAAGGAATAAAGTAAAGTTCTGTAACACTGTTCAAAACATAAATGAAAGATCAAATGGTGGAACAAAAAGTCAAGGTGAGCAATAGAAAAACAAAGCAATCTTGAGGTGACAGCAAAAAGGAAAGAAATTGCTTTAGCAATCATCTGAATTCTCAAGGGCAGTCTAGATTTAAGACAAAAGGGCAAGGAGCATTGGCTTAGATATGAACACATGCTTTTACAGGATCTTGGCTAAGTATTATAAATGCAGAAAAAAAGTTGAGAAAGGTGAAAAATAAGATCATTCTTATTGTAAAAATCATGAGGTCGTTTGCTGCCATCAAGGCATTTCTAGAAAAAACATCATTGTTCTTTCTGTTAAAGGCAGCGTTTTCCCCCTCAGATTTTATTTATGATGTCTTGGTGTTCCTCAGTAGCTCAACAGGAGGTCTCCAGTAACAAGACTGCTGATGGAGAAGAAAGCTTTCTGCCTAGTTGTACCAATGCACATGTGGAGGCTATATTATTTGATGCTGTTTCAAATATATTTTAATCCTCTCTCAAGCCTGACATCAAGAATCAGCACCTTGGGCAACAGGGGGAGGTTAGCGTGTTCAGAAGGGCCAAATACAGCTTTTCGAAAAAGAAGAGGAGGATAAATGAATGCTTGCTATAATTCTGCACTAGGTGCCATCATACTGCATTGAGTCCAATGTATTACTGATATTCATGCAGCGCTTCTAGAAGGGAGTTGATACGTAGCTCTATTCTGCCTTGCTATCCACCATCATACATTAGGTGGAAATACAGTACCTCCTGGTGAGAAACTTGATTGAGGTAAGTCATCAGCAACTGGGAACAGCAAGGGTAAAGTTTGTCAGTGGTGGTGTTAGGGGTGGCAGCAGCATTGATAGGGTACCTGTGTGGAGGGGTTAGTAGCACTATCTAAAAGCCTCTGAGGTCTGAGTTTACAGCCACTCCTCATTTAGCAGCTACCTTGTTTAGCAATCATTCCAAATACAACAGTAATTTTAAAAATCATTTTCTGACCAATGTGTCCATTTATGGTCAAATTTTGTGTCCCTGACAACAAGTGTTTTCAGTGTGAAACTGATTAACTGAACCTGTCTGGTCAGGTTCAGGCAGCAGTGCCAGCTGCTGGAGGGTTCTAGTCAACTAATTAAGGTCACAGAGCTGAGCTTGCAGAGAAAAGCAGTGCAGGAACAGATAGCAAGTTTAAGCAATCTCTTTGCCCTGTGTGGGGGCAAAAAAGGAAAAAAAAGATAGGTCAGCCCCAGTACACTGTACAAGAGAACTTTATCTAAATGAGATGGCAGCAACCAGTGATCTTTGCAGCATCTCTCAGTCACATGTTCGCTTAGCGACCATTTCACTTCCAATTTAAGGAATGGATTGTGGTTGCTAAACAAGGAGAGGGTGTACTGTTCTTGCATCTAGAACACTAAAAATCAGAGACACAAGGTTAAACCCTTCTCCCAGATTTTTTTTTGTTTCTGTGCGATAAGGATGTTTGTAGGATAATATGGGATTCAGTCCTCCATTTAGTGCTATTTGTAACTGAATAATTATAAAATATGGTAGTGGAACATGACATATGTCACTGCCCTATGAAATATATCAACATAAATAGTACATGCTAATATCTGCTATATCAGCAGAACTCTGTTGATGTAGCAGCCAAAACCAGGATAAAGATATTGTAAGAACAGAAATCATATAGCTGGAAATAGTTCCACAACTGAATGAATCCATCTGTCATTTAAAAGGAGACTCCTAAAACCATTCAGGTCTAAAATTACCTAAATACATAACCAGCTGTTGATTCCCTAGAAATTGCAAATGAATTGAGAGAGAGAGGCATTTCTCTTTTGTACTGATTGTTTTTTATGGTTAGAGGTTTCTTCATTTTACTTTAATCAATGTTTTCACTTTTAATGGATGAACTAAATATTTTGTGATTTTATTTCACTTTATTTAAATAAACATGATTTTTTTTTTTAATCTGCGCTCAGTCGTTACTGACTCTGCAGTGACTGCTTTGGACAAGTCCTTTGCAGTTTTCAAGGCACGGTGTTTCGGAAGTGTCCTTCCTAGGGCAGAGCCCAGCTGGCGAGTGCAGGAGGCGGGGTTTCTGTTGCTTTGCGCCCTTTTTGGGCGCCCCCGGTTTTTCACGCTTACCGGCAACTGCTCCCAACTCCTTTTTGCAAGGCGCCGCCAGCATTTTTCCTCCCACCGGAGTGAGAGTACCCATTTATCTACTCACGTGAGTTTTCGAACTGTTGGGTTGACAGGAACTGGGGAGGAAACAGGAGCTCACCCTGTTCACGCGAAGGCTGGACTCGAACCGCTGAAGCGTCGACCATTTCTGGCCGGCAACTTTCAGCATCAAGCCGCTGCGCCACCGCGTCCCCTAACCCTAACCCCCATGATTTACTGACTTTAAATTCTTCTCCCTCTTTATATCTATTCTGAAATTTCTTCTCTATAGATGAACACAGGAGTTAGAAAAAGAGGGACCTCAGTTAAGAATTTTTAATGTTATTTAAATACCGCCCTCACGTGCAGCTAGGAATTTTTCAAAATGCAATGCCTGAGGAAAAGCTCAAACAAATGGCTGTGACTTTGTTCTGGATCAGGAAACAAAACTGCACGGCGGGGGGGGGGGGGCAGTTTGGTCTAGTGGTTAAGGCACCAGGCTAGAAACTGGGAGACTAAGATTTAGTCCCGCGTTAGGCATGAAAGCCGGCTGGGTGACTTTGGGCCAGTCCCTTTTTCTCTGCCCAACTCACCTCACAGGGTCATTGTTGTGGAGGAAATAGGAGGAGGCAGGAGTATTAGGTATGTTCAACGCCTTGAGTTATTTGTAAAAATAATAATGGTGGGATAAAAAAAATATAACCCCCCCCACATCACCAATTATATTGTGAAGTGGCAAAAATGGGAACGTGGAGCATCCGGGTGGGGCAGAATAGAAACAATTCAAACCTCACATCCTCACATCCTCATTTAGAAATCTCCTAGAATCCTTGGTACGATTCTACTCTATTCATATAAGAAGGAATCTAATTTTTCAAGAAGATATACTAGTTCGGTCAGCAGATTGTACAAGAATAACTTATGGTTTTCAGTCTTTGCAACTCGCCTGGTTGCTTCAGCCGTGGAGAATGGCTACGCAGTAATTATAGTTGCTATTGTTTTATTAAAAAATACTGCACTGTTGTTCAACCTTCACGCTCTAACCGTAAAGTGTTACTATTAAATGCTCTATTGTGGAGCAGAGAATTTGTCTAAGGGTTGCTCTCGAGGGCATCACTCTCCATTTCACTTTGCAATGGGAAATAGTGAAATTAAAAGTAAGACTTACCTTTGATAATAATGGGATCTATCTAAAGGTCTTGCTGGGAGTATCTATGGACATGACTGCTCCCTTGAAATCAATACAAGTTGCAAGCCAGCAATGAATATGAGGCTGCATCCTGCTTGTTTCACGACAGGAAAAGGCGAGCTCACAAAAAGCTTTTTTATGTGTGCGCCTATATGAAAACCCTCCATGTATCCTGCACTGCCTTCAAAATCCAGAAATTACTTTGCTCGGTTTCCCTGTTCTGTGCAAGATGGAACATTGCTGTATTTTTTAATCCACGTCCCTTAAAGTTATGGGGTGATATTCTTATCTGGATGAGATATTACTTCAGTTCTCACATGCTTTTTTCCTCTATGTGAGGATCAGAACGGCATTCTCATTTGCAGGGTGACCAATGTAGACAAATTTGCCTTGACGTTCCTTCTCCAGGCACTGCAATTACTGTACTCAGTTCTTGTCACAAATCAGATCGCCCTCTACCCAATGTAAAACCAGGAGAAGCTGAAAAGGTCGAATCCCTGTGCGAGTCAGCCCCTTCAGGGAAGAATCAGCTTCACCTTTCTAAAGCACTTCCTCCTCCCACAGTTCTCCTCAGCAAGAAAGCCGGCCATATCAAGCCGAACCGCGGACGGAGGGCTTTTATAGCCTATCCGTCCTCCCGCCCCCGAGATAAATACGCGCCCTCTATTGGGAGGTCTGCCTGAGCGACGGCGCAGCTGCTCAACCAGCCGCTTCATGACGTAGCCCCTCGCGTTGTGGGGTCTGTTTAGTGTTTCCGTTACTCCCTCTCGCCTTTTCCCGCGCTTTTGGCGGCGTCGCCAGGTAGATCTCAATGCAGCTGAGGGGTCGCGGGAAGCCGCGTGCTCGCCTGCTGATCGCCGGGCAGATTCAACCCCTTTGACCTGGCAGGGCCTCTCGAGTAGAATTGCCTCGGTTTGCGTGACTTGTCAGCCACCTTGTACACAACCGACTCTTTACTGCCCTTCCTTGAAACGAAGCAGCTTAACCCGTCGCCATCTCGTAAGTAGGCAAGGAAGGCTATTGAATGGGCGTCCTCCTCTCACAGCCTTTCTTCCTCCACCCTCCAGATCTCTCGGGGGGGTGGGAGGAAGGCCTGGCTTGTGGCTGCTTGCCCCATCCTAGCCTCGACCCTCTAGAAAGGCCTTGGGGCTGGTGTTTGGGTGTGCCAACGAAAAGTCGGCGTAGGTTTTGTCTTCCCCAGTCTGGTAGCCTCCGGATCTATTGGACTGCTACCATTTCTGTCGTCTCCACTCAGCTACTGTAGCGTCAGGCCTCTACTCTAAAGTAAAAACATGCTCCAGATTAAGCCCCCCCCCCTTTCACTACATCTTCCGTTAGGTTGCATTAAACCCCAGTGGATCTGTGGATCCATATCAAAGAGAGTCTATCCTATATAAATCTCAGTGTCATCCATAGAAACATAATGGCATCTTCTTGTGCAGATTTTAAAGAGGTTAAAACCCTAAAACGGTTCCCCCCACCCCATGGGTTCCTGTGACACTGATTTAAAATGTGAATTTTTACCTGCTATTTTAAATGTATGAAGGTTGTTATGTGTTATGGACCTTTAGTTGAAAGGCTGCTTGTTTTACATTATGATATTATGTTTGACAGTAATGCATTACTGTTTCAGATGTTATTTTATTCTGTGTACTATGTTTAGTTATAAACATATAACACTCTTTTACTAATACTATTCAGTTTTTATCTCTTTCCTCCCTTTATACATCCATTAAGGGGGAAAAACTGGAAGAGCTGTGCTGTGAATTTCAACTGGTAGAAGTAATGATGATAATGGTAATAATAAAAATAATGTATTTGTATGCTGCCTGACTCGCAACAACTCTGGGCGGCTCACAACAATCAAATAAGGAAATTGTAGTAAAAGTAATTTAGTAGTAGGGCCCATCTATCCCCAGTTAGTTGAACATAATTTTCATTGGAAAAAAATGGGCTTAAGTCATAACTAACTTGTCATGTTAATTTCAGTTCCGGTATTCCTCTAAGAGCTTTAGCCATTTAGCTTCTGAATTTGTACAATGCACTGAACTATATACCAGCTTTAGATCTTAAGCTTGCATAACACATCAGTCTAAAATATGACTTAGTAAGTTTGATTATCTTGAAGCCAGTGATAGTTTTCTTTCTTCCCTCCATCATCCATAATTTAAAATGAGCAATCATTGAAGTGATCACTTCATTTTTAATAAAATGTCAAGACAGCTGCCCTACATGTAACATCTGTTAATTGCTGTGTTAAGAAAATTAATGTAATTTTATATTTTATATGCATCAGATGTTTCTTTATTTTCATCTTTGTTGCCATTATCTATATCCCTACAAAAAAATCAAAGGAAAGTATTTTATGTGTAATACAAGCAATTAAATACGTATAAAATAAGATACATGACAGGCTAGAATAGAATAAAATTCTCAATTTATACAGGACAAAGAAATGATACTATATTGCTAATAATAGCAGTATTAAATAGCATGGAAGAATTAATAAATTGCTGAATGTATCCAAACATTTATTTATTTATTTATTTATTTATTTATTTATCAGATTGTATGCTGCCTTAATCACAGAGTGAATCTAGACTGTTTACAGAACAGGATTAAAACATCAAGGTAAAAACATGCCTTGACTATATAATCTTCAATACACTAATAATCACCATCATCACTATCTATAGTGAAAAATAAATTGAGTACATTACTTTTTAACAATAACAAAAAAATTACATCTAAGAATTTTTTGCCTTAAATTTTCCACCTGGTTTCTTCTTGAAGGAATTATATGCTTTTAAGTACCCAGAGTACTCAGTTGCAGTAATACATTTTAGGCTAGCATATCTTTCTAATCTGTCTGTTGGATTATGGTGAATGTGTTATGCAAATTCTGAAATTTGAATCAAGTATGGCTCACATAACTGGGTGAGCATATCTTGTGAACATAGCCTTTGTTGCATAACATATTTAAAGTGTACCAATTGCAGTATTACAGCCTACTTGTCCTTTTTGTCCTTTTGTACAATTCAGTTGTACAAAAACTTTAAATTTCTATTAGTGTGTTAGATTACTTATTTTATGTACACTTGTACAAATGTATTTTTCTGGAGTTTCATTGTTGTGATACACATGTTGAGGTCAGAAAATCTTGGTGAGCTGTTGTTCCAATTTGTCTGAGCCTGGGCTAATCTTATATTTGTGTAATGACCATCCTTCTCAAATATTGGGCTACACATGGACACTTAATATAGCTGTAATACTTTGTTATTTTTAATAAAACTGGTTGTAATGTGATTGAAAATATGTCACTCCATACATAGCCAATATGTTCCCATGGGAAGTCTTAAAATAACTATGGATTCATTTTTCAGGTATTCCTTCGTCCCTGAAGCTGCTTATTGAGAGAGTTAGCCACAGAAACAGAAGTTAAAATGACTTCCTTCAAATACCCAGAGTATCCAGAAGCAAAATTGCTTCAGTTGGAAAGCATGGTACCCTGTCGAGAAGCTCAAGTGTCCAGCTTGTTGTCAGTATTTGGAGAGGTAGTACCTTTTTATATATATCCTTTCTCTGATAAGATGCTGGGTCTTGTTTTTTGACTGAAGATTGCTTTGAAGCATCATGTTTCTTACTATAAAGAAAGGGTGATTTTTAAGGTGCACTTCAACTCCCCACAACTGGCAGTAGTATATGTATTGAGATGGAAAACTTCAGTTTAAACCTTCATTTTGCAGGAAGCTCTCGCATAATTCAAGAGATTATTATGATTTTTTAAGGATTATTATGAATATTCAGTGAACTGATGCCATGCATCTCTTACTTAGCTCTTTACAGGAACTGCTGTTGTGTTATCTGTACAATATCAGCTTCATTTTTCTGCTCCTAACTATCAAAAGAGTTGACAAGAAACTGACTTAATTCTTACTGCAGTTAAAATTTAAGATTTATTATTTAATACATAATAATTATTTTATTCCCCAAATAATTACATATGCATGAGGTAGAAGGTGAGGTCTCTTTCTGTTTGCTCACAACAGTGTGTAGGAGGTGAAAGACAGTGCTGTTGAAAAGATGGATTTGAAGATGGCACATTGAAGATGCGGCTTGGGAAGATCCGCTTGCCTGCTGAATTTTAACTATTTGTGATGTTAAAATTCAGGGCTCCTCTTTTCTTTCCTTCCTTATCAAGGTCCTTTTTTGCCTCATTACCATCCAATTTTGTTCCACTTATTCTCTCTCTTTTTTTGCTGTTTCTGCTGGAAGGAGATAGGGAAGCAAGTATAGGAATTTGCATCTTTCTGTATGCGAGAGTAGTTTATGTATGTTTGTGAGAGAGAATGATTGATGCATGCATTTGGGAAATCAATTTTATAAATGGACTATCTTATTTTACGCAAAAGAAGTCGTAATCAGTAATTAGTAATTTTTTTCCTGGGCTTGCCTTATTTTGATTGTATGGATAGTGTAATGTTTGGGGAGTTTCAGTGCTAGCTTCAGACCGTTAATGTTTTTGAATCTGACTCCTTAGTATTTGATGCAGTAGGAATAGTTTGCCCTGATAAAAGGTAGTTGCTGCATTTTTAAGTAAGATCCATCATTCTTCAGCTAACATAGTAAAAAAAAAACCTTAATGGGTCAAAGTCCTAAAACCATTTAAACAAAGGGCAGGGTATGCTTATGGGAAAAAAAACACCTAACTATATATGTGTGTATATATTATTTCCTAGCGTCAGCACTTTAGCTTTCCAGCCCTCTTCATATATGGACACACATCCAGTGGAAAGACTTACGTGATGCAGACTCTTCTAAAAACCCTGGAGGTAAGAATGATTCACTATATCAGTTTTTGTTTTAAAAAAAGGGTTTTGAAACAATTGTGTTATTTTTTGTTCTTTTAAGTAGTGGGTTCACATTTGATATAGAGAAACACTGTAACATTCACTGTGGGAGACCTATTCAGTGGGATTGTCCTGAAACATTTTGGCAGGCTGTGGCCAATGCATAGAATAATCCAGAAAGTCAAAGTTCTATTTATTTCTGTTTGGGTGTAGGTGAGTAGGCCAGATTGGCAGCAAATTAACATTTTTCTGCAGCACCCTTTAGCCTAGTGCCAGTAATTGTGAATTATGACCCATGTATGCTAAAAATGTATGCTTCTTTGAAATTATAAAGAAAGGAACAGTTGTATTTAGAATAAGGTAAGCCAAATAAATTGTATTTATTTTTTGCATCTTACCAATAGGCTCATAGATGATGTTTCTGATTTTTGTCGCAGCCTAGTCTGAGTTCCCACCTTGGGGTTTCTCATATGCATTGATGCTGTGTCATATTTTCCCTAGCTCTCCCAGACCTTATTTATAATGGTGGTTGAATGTGATCAATTTGTTGTATCTTTACTAGCAATCTTTTCAGCTTGTCTTTTTGGACATAACAGCCTTACATGTTGCAATCAGTTTAAATCATTATGTTGAATGGGTGGTTTTTAAAATACATATAGCAGTCCCAATCAGTAAGTACTTAGCAATGGAATAAATTTTCAATAATCAAATAAATTTGATTGTTGTACACTGCCCAGAGTTGCTTTTTGTGAGATAGGTGGCAATATAAATCTGATAAATAAAATACATTTAAAAGCAGGTTAATGATATGTACTCAAAAGTAAGACTTGTTAATTTTAATGGATTAAAATTTAAGTGTATATACTTGTGGATAAGCTGAGAATTTTAGGCTCCAAAATACACCCAAAAAATTGCAGACCAGAGCTCAAATTTTTTTAAAGCCTGTCATGGCCTTAAAATTGCATGGTTTTATAAATGATGAGGTAACAATTTGCAGTTTCCCACCTGTCGCTGTGGTTTAAAATTCAAGTGTTGGCTTATCCGCAGATGAAACATTTCTGTGGTATTTTGGTTGAAATTTCTAGGGTCGGCTTATCTGCAGATGGGCTTATCCGTGATTATATATGATACTCTCAGGATAGCACCGCTTTCCAGGCTTAACTTCTGATCCTGGTTATTTATCTAGTCATTTTTGCAAAGCAGCTGTAATTACTGAGTTACATATCTTTGAGTCTTAGATATTGCTTTGTAAATAAACTTGTAGTCTTTTTACTTTGCAAATGATCCAAGTTATTTAAAGATTAATTGTAGATGAATTGATTTTTAGGTCTCAATAGAGGCAAATATGTGTAGCTCGGGTTTGAACTGTGGAGTCCTTGGGGTTCTCTGAGCTTGGTTCTTGTCTTGCAAATGTTTCATTACCTGACTAGGTAACATCTTCAGTGTTAAAATGGGATGGGGTTTGCTCTCTATTTTTTTTAGGTCCGCTATGGAGATCCTTGTAATAACATAGAGATAAACCTATATCCTTTCTCTTTCTTTTCAGCTTCCTCATGTATTTGTCAATTGTGCTGAATGTTTTACTTCAAGATTACTTCTAGAAGAAATATTGAGACAGTTACAGTGCCTTTCCATCAAAGAAGAAGATCCTTCATTTGTATCCTGTGACACATTCAATGATTTCATACGTTTATTTAAAAAGGCAACCTTAACACCTGATCTGCAGAATCAGACGATATATGTTGTAAGTATGTAAGACTGTCTGTGTTGTTGGTATTCAACATGAGTTAAGGACTTTTCTTTATATTTTGTGGGAGTTTTTGTAACTTTGCTATGAGGCAAGAGGGTCAGCTGCATTAATCTAAATAAATAAATAAACAATAAATGGTAGACCAGGAAATGGAGGCATTGTCACCAGGGCATCTATTCCAATAGTGATGAAAAATAGGAGTGCTGGTATTAACAGATCAGGTTATTGCAGAGGAAGAGTATTTAAGAATTTGATAGCTATCTTTTTTTCCAGATGCCCTATTAACAGAAATCCCAGCAAGTAGTTTCAACTCCCCATAGAACTTAGCCTTGCTCCTTTTCAGTGCCAGGTCAGCAAGGAATAACACTGAAAGCATTTGATGAGAGAATTGACCTGGCTTGTGTAACAGATTTCATCAGATGGCTAAATATAGACCTAGCTACTGCCAGTTGCTAATGGAGCAGACTGGAACAATGGATGAGGAGGAGCTGTAGCTGTGATCCCTAAGAATGGCATCACTCTTGCCAGAGCTCTGGTCAGAGACCAGCTATATACAGTAACTAGCTGGATTAGGAAAAATACATTGAAACTATATGCTGATAAGTATTGGAGGGCGCTGTTTTAGGATTATGATAGTGATGCCTCTTCTAGATGGGTTTACATTCTCCTAGAAATGGTAAATGGTTAGTAAGCAGTACAGGAACGATTCAAGATGCTCATGTCTTTATGATCCCTCAGGTGGAATTCCTGGCCCGAAGTACTTTTTATTTGCTTTGGCTTATATGCTACCTGTGTTCTTTTCTTGATAACAAAGACCTAAATATGTGGTAGACTAGACAATCCTGTGACCCATTAGATCATCCTTTGAGAGAAAGGTAGTGCAATCTGATGTGACCAGAGACCATTTTTTTTTTTTACCCCGGTGCTGGATGGTGATCATCTAAGAAGAGTACAATATATATCATAAATAGAAAAATAATTGTAGGGGCAAAAAAACTTCAATAATAAGTCAATATTTACTTACCTAAACAGATTAAAAGACTTCATTATAAACTGCTGAGTAAAACTGAAAAGGAAATATTGCATGGAAAAACTGAGGTGAATTTTATGGATCTTGTAATTCTTCACACACACCCTGCTTTTTTTCCTTTGATTCTAGCTTTTCAGCAAACTAAAAGCAAATTGTCTATTCTGAAGTCTAGCAAAGCAGTATTATATAAAAAAAACTTAGCAACTCTAATGTTGTGTTAGGTACCGACATTTTGAATTAAAAGACTTACATGCAATGTTACATGGCCCATACTCTTGATCTTTATAGTATTTATTTCCAATAAAAATAAGATTAAATTGAACTGTTCAGAAGTCAAACATACACTTGGCAATCCAGTAATTCAGATGGCATTTCCAATTAAATGGATAGGGAAGACCTCAGTGTGAGATTCTATAAAAATATTTTCAGTCAGAGTCAGCAAATCAAGTAGATAGCTAATACCTTAGAGGACAAAATTAAATTAAAAATAGTCTTGATAGATTAGAGAAGTGGGCTGAAAGTAACAGAATAAAAGAAACCACATTTTAACAGAGACAAGTACAGTGTTCTTCACTGAGAAAACAAAAAACAGATCTACAGCTATATGATAAGAGGTACATGGCTTTGTAATAGTACTTGTGAAAAAGAACTTGGAATAGTTGTAATCTAATCTAAATATATGTCAGCAGTTTGATGTAGCTGTAAAAAAAGCAAATGCAACTTTAGGCTCTATCAATGTAACTGTAATTTTCACATCTCCTGAAGGAATTGTTCCACCTTTCTACTTTAGTGAGACCACTCTCTCATACTGGATTTTGGGGTACCACACTTTAAGAAGGATTCAAAGAAATAAGAACATACTCAGAAAAAAGCCAGTGCAGATTACTGGGGATTACAAATTAAGGCCTGTGAAGATAAATTAAACAAGCTAGCTTTGTCTAGCCTTATGAAAAGATGTCTATTTAGGGACTTTTTAAATACATGAAAGGATGTTATTTAGAAGATGGTCAAAACTTGTTCTCTCTCATTCCAGAGTGCAGGATACAGAATAATGGATTTAAATTATAGGAAGGCAGATTCCAGTTGAATATTAGGACAAAACCCTCTCTAACAGTAAGAGCAGTGGAACCAGTTATGTGGAAGGGTGGTGGGTTCCATTCATTGGAGGTGCTCAAGCAGAGACTAGATAGCCATCAGTCTGGGATGCTTTAATTTGAATTCCTGCATGCAGTTGGAGTTTGGAGTCAATATCCTAAATGGCTTTTTCCAGTGATTTTGTGATTTTGTCATGCAACTTAACAGGTTTAGATCTACCTTAAGGAGGCAAATTGTCAATAATTTGGTATATTATGCTTTTCCTTGCCAGCGTTTTCTGCCTTAATAAAACTTGCCTTAATAAAACTCTGGCTGAATTGAAACAGGATTTGGACTTAGATATTCATATTGAAAGAACCAGTGTTTCCCATATTCTTGGATGGTTCCTAGATATTTATTATTTTACATATTCCCCACAGAAAATTCTATCTTGGCACAAACTGGGGTGCTACCCATTAGGACAAAAATTGGAAGATATATTAAACTCCCATATGAAAGCTGCACTTGTTTCTGCTCAGATATGCAAATTAACTTCATGATGTGTGCTATTAAAATGTATTTTACAATATATACCCAGTAGCAATCAGTAATTTTAATTACACCTGCGATTATAAGGTTAATGTTCTCCTTTTATGTGATCAATTGGCAGAAATCATCTGGAACCTATTCCTCATTATTAATTATCTCAGGATTTGATATAATTTTTCTGTTTTTATTTACTGCACTTATTGTATTTTCTTTTTACTTATGACTGGTCTTGGACTGTAATTAAATCAAATAAATAAAATGAGTGTATGGACACTCAGGTTGGGAATTTTGTGACGCACTTCCTTAAATAACAAGCTACTGCCCGTTATGGTTACTTATAGCTATTTAGGGTATAAATAGAAAACTTGGTTTTTCCCTTCCTTCCAGTGAACTTGCTTCAGATACCTGGTTTCTTCCTGCTTGCATGATATTGCTACCCACCAGCTCATCTTTCAGCTGATTGGCAGGCTGCCCAAATGGTATTCTGTTTGTATTTTGGTTTGATATCATTAAGAAGTTACAGGTAGTCCTTGAGTTATGACCACTTGTTCAGTGACAGTTCAAAGTTATGATGACATTGCACTAGTGGTACTTATGACCAGTCCTTGAAGTTCTGGCCATATCAGCACCCCCCCTGCAGTCATGTGATCATGATTTAGGCACTTGGCAACCGGCTCACATGATGGTTGCAGCGTTCTGCAGTCATGGGATCACCATTTGTGACCTTCCCTGCCGGCTTCCCACAAGCAAAGTCAATGGGGAAGCCAGCAGGGAAGGTTGTACATCACTCCTGTAAGTTGTTCCTGCTGCCTTTTCTCCTGAGGAGCCCTAGTACAAGATCTCCTCCAGTGTTGGTTCTCTTTGATTTCTCAGTTGCTTTTGATATCATCAGCTATGGTATTCTTCTGGACTGCTTCTGTAGTATTGGAGTGGGGGGAACTGTTTTGAAGTGATTCTTTTCTCTGAGGGTTAGCTTCAGTCGGGGGGGTAGGGGGGTGGGAGAGGACAGACCTGCCCAGACACTTCTATTTTCTCAAAGCTCTCTATTCTCCACTTCTTTTAAACACTGAAATGAAACTGCTAGGGGAGGCCACTCAGCAGCACAGAGTCCAGAATCATTAGTATGCTGATCATACCCAGCTATACATCTCAGTCCTGGACCAACAGGTGATGTGGTAGAAGTGCTAACCCAGTACCCACAGGCTGCCAGGGTCTGGATGGGGAGAAAGATTCAGACTTAATGCTCCCAGATGGAGTGATTTTGGGGGCCCAGTAACTCCAGGGAAATAACTATCTTTACTCTGAATGGAGTCCCCTGTTCAGAAATGGTTTGCAATTTGAGATTCTTCTTGGACTCACAGTTCCTGCCTGATAAACAGGTAGCAGCTGTGGCCAGGAGGGCTTTAGCAGTTACATCTTGTACTGGAATTGCTGCCATTCCAAGATGGGAGGCCCTGCTCTCAGTCACTCATGCCTTAGTCAATTTCCATTTGGATGTGCTCTACATGGGGTTGCCTTTGGAAAGCATTTGGAAGTATTAGCTGGTACAGAGTGTGCCAACCGTGTCCAGTGATGGATGTATCCTGATATTCTTGGGTGACCCCACTGCTTTGGGAGCTACATTGGTTGCTAGTTGTTTTCTGGGTGTAATTCAAGATGTTGGTTGTCATAATTAAGGCCCTACATGGCTCTAGACCAGATTATCTGAGGGACTTCCTTCTCTTGTATTCGTGTATCCATCCAACCAGTTTGAATAATCAGTTGTTGCCAGATCTAGTCTGTACAAGGTTGTCATCTAGTAGGACCTTGGAAGCGAGCATTTTTGCTGGTCTCATACTTTGGAATTCCCTCCCCTTTCTGTTATTTGCCTCCTGAGTTTTAGGACAGCAGTTAAGACCCGCTTGTTCCATCTGACACAAGAAAAGGCATGAATAACAATTAGAATGTGGTGGGCACGTAACTTTGTATTTTTTCTGTGTGTTACTTTGATGTTGTTGGTTTTGTTCATATTATGGAAGGATTTCTTAATTATTTTTGAGGCAGTTGCTTTTTATTTTATGTTGTTTTTGATTGTTAGCCACTCAGAGCCTAATGGGTAACATACTAAGTAAATAAATAAATAATACATAAATAAATTAATAAAAGACTTCAGATTACTGGAATAGACCCACCAGTTCTTCTATTCAGCAAATCATGATGGAGAAAACTGTGACTTAATGTAATGTGTACACTAACCTGAGAACAGCAGGTTAATTTACAGTAATAACAATCCTATTGCGAGTGTCGGGAACCCAGCAGTAGAACTAGGTACAGTGATACCTCGGGATACGAACGCCTCTGCTTGCGAATTTTTCGGGTTACGACCAGCTCTGGCCCCAAAATTTTACCTCGGTTTGCGAACTCCGCCTCGGGGTACGAGCCATTTTCCGCCCGTGCCACGTGGTCCGCGGTCATTTTCTGCCCGTGCCACGTGGTCCGCGGCCATTTTTCCGCCCGTGCCACGTGGTCCGCGGCTGTTTTTCTGGCCCTGCTGCGTGGTCCGCGGCCGTTTTCGCGCCGCACCAGGCTGTTTTCGCGCCGGGCCGGGCCGTTTTCGCGCCGGGCCGGGCCGTTTTCGCGCCGGGCCGCGCCGGGCCGGGCCGTTTTCGCGCCGCGCCGGGCCGTTTTCATGCCGCGCCGCGCTGCACCCGGCCATTTTCGCGCCGCACCACGCCGCGCCTGGCCGCTTTCCGTGTGGTCCGTGGACGCCAGAACGGATTAAAGGTAATTACATTGAACCTTATGGGAAATTGCCTCGGGTTGCGACCAAATTCGGGCGGAGGGTGGAACGGATTAACCGGATTTACATTGAACCCTATGGGGAAATTTGCCTCGGGGTGCGACCAAATTCAGAGGGCGGAACGGATTAACCGGATTTACATTGAACCCTATGGGGAAATTTCCTTCAGGTTACGACCAACTCGGGATACGCCCAGAGTCACGGAACGGATTAAGTTCGTATCCCGAGGTACCACTGTACTTGATTGTGGAACCTGATTGTTTGGATTTTAGTTTATAGCTAGTACATTAGGGTCTTGATTTAGAAAACCAGCATTGCAGCATGACACATTAATGATTGTACCCATATGCATTGATCATATATGTTCAAAATCCCCCCAAATCCCCAGCTCCAATCCCCAGGTCAGTAATTCCATGTATGGCATGCCAAGGAGGCTTTGGGCAGATTATATAATGTCACTGGAGTGTACTGTTAAAAAAAAAGAAGAAACAATTAGATGTCCTCAAGCCCTTTAAGTTATTTAACATTGTTTCAGTCTGGACTTGTCTAATTTATATCCTTCAGAATGAATGTATATCCCATAATATTAGTACAAGTGGCTTTTAAGCCTCATCAGTGACAATACACAGCCATTATGATGTGTATGACCTTTTGAGAAGTTTATTTTGGAGGTATAGGTGCAGTCATAGGTGAAGTGAAAAGTAGTGACAATATCAGATGTTAGAAGATGCAACTATGTTCAGATTTATAGAGAAGGCCCCATTTATGCTCCTTACTAGGAATATAGGAATGACTTTTCTGTGACAAGGTTCCATCCTGCTGCTGAAAATAAAGTTCAGATGGATGGCTCTTAGTGTATGAATATTTTGTCCTGGAAATATGCATACGATTATTACCCAGCTGTGAAGAATGAGCCATGCAGTTGGCTCACCTCAATTGTTTTGTATCTAACTGTAGAGAGAATATTGCTGCACTAAGGGGACTCCCATGCTGCTAGTAAAATGTAATTAGATCTAACATGAAAACTAAAAAGAATGCTTACCTAAAATACAGGGTTCCTTTCTCTTACACATTGGGCACTATTATTCGGAGGACCTCACTTTTTATTTATGGAAAAATGTTCTTGGTACAGAAATTGAAGCTCCGAAAAGTGAAAATGTGTTGTGAGATTTTACTGATCTGTTCCAGGATGGAAACCATGAATAAAACTGGTTTTGAGAGAGGTTGTTTAGTTTATATTAATAACAGTTTTGATCATTTTCATATCCGAACTTACTTGAAAATAGATGATAAAGAGCATTAAATTGGTGATCATTTGCATTGGGTAAATTGTTAATAAATCAGAAGAATTAACAATAAATTAGAACTTTCCACTCTGCTGCGCATGAAAACAGGCATGAATGTGGGCAGAATCAATTTATGTGAATTAACCTGTATTGTATGGATTTATTATGGGGTGATTTAAATGAAGATTGATGATAGTACCTGTATTTTGATAGCACAAGTTGGCAAAACTAATTAATTCTGTTTTGTTTCATTGGTAAATAATGTAACATATTTCAGCCTCAGTTAATTCAGGGAAAATGAAGATAAATGGATGATCTCTTTCAGTGATTTCTAAATGGTTCTCTTAATTCAGGCACAGGTATGGAACAATCATGATTAATCATGAGGCTCAAAATGACTCATTCTCCCCAGTGATTGATGGTGTCAATAAAACTTTGTTTATGCCTACGTTGAGAACAGTGTGTCCTTCGTGTTTTTCCTGATGTGTGTTTCAGATTGTAATTTGCAATTAGATAAGTACTGATATATAAGTACTAATGTAACCTAATGGGAGAAGCCCCAGAAACTCATAGGATTTCTGCCCCACATCTGGCGCTTTCATAGAACCATCATATGATATTAGTTAAGCCATTTAGTTATATTGCTTCTTCTCTCTCCAGCTTTGCTGTTAAAACTGAGGTAATAATCTTTACTTACTTTACTGAGACAGTGTATTGACAGAGTGCTATAGAAATAGAGTCTGAGCAGCAGTTGGGATTGCACTCTGGGATCCTAAGACTTTCTGTCTTAAGCAAGTGCACTTTGGAAGGTCGAGTCCAAAGTTCTACGTAGCCCAGCCCCACCAGAAATAAAATATAGATACATTTCTTTCCCTTTCTTTTTAAGAAACTTAATACTTTAAAAACTGAACAGTCAATTGGAATAATTTCTATGTTCAGAAGTAATAGAACCTATTTCAGTATAGGAATTTAGTAGCTATTAGAAGAAAGTTAGGCTTTGTATTAATCAATTCTCACCTTCAGATTTATTTTTTTAAAGCAAAATATAATCTAACATTTGTAGAAAATAGAAATATTTTAGTTGCTGTTAGGGTGACTGAATCAATGAACTGGAATACTTGGACTTTTCAATCAATTTTGCCTGCTTGAGGAAAAAAAACAAAATATATTTTCCTTAGGAAAACTTGAGATATTCTTAGAGAAAGTTTGTGTTGGTAAATATACTTCTAATAGTAGAAACAGAACCTTCAAATTATTATTGTTGTGTAACAAAAATCTTTTTTTGATTAAAGGTTTTGGATAATGCAGAACAGCTGCGTGAGCTGGAAGGAAATATTCTGCCAGGTTTTCTGAGACTACAAGAATTGGTAAGAGAATTGGCCAAATTTCATTCATTATTTAAGAATTAAATCTCCAGTATGCCCTGACTGATTTAATGAGTATATTTCTAAAATTGAAAGTGACAGGTCTAGCAGATCGGACAGTAAATTTTATAAAATTATTTTTGGTGAGTTTTTAATTTATAGGACAATTTTAATGTGAAACAGCTTTTATACTAGCAAATTTGGTCAATTGTGTGTCTTTGAGTTTGATTAGTATTGTTTATTTTATTAACACATCTTTTTGTGTTGCCATTTATGATGGATCAACAATTTGAAAAGTTACATGACTAAATTTATAGGATACTGTATTGTTTTCTTACCCACAGTAGCTGAGTGAACCAGCATTTTTTTTTAAGTTGTTTTGGTTAATTCACAGCTTTATGTCCCATAATAAATGTTGCTCTCAAGATAGATATAAATTTTGAAAAAAAGGGAAAGTGAGAGAGAGAAGAATAAATGGCTCAGGAGGTTATTTTCTTATTAAAACTTGACATTTTTTTTGTAATTTTATTTTTCATGCTGCTGCAGTTCATCTTGATGCAGAAGTTACTTTGTTTGCATTTATGAACATTGAAGGATCCATTTGAAAATTAAATCATTTCTCACCTGAGATATTTTTATATGTTCAAGGAATAACGTGTACCTGGTCCCATTAGGGCTTTAACATGTGGAGAAAAGAAATCTTTCTGCCAAAACGATTTCTGTCTTTTGTATTAGTAGAACATATACATATTAGAATATAGTATGTAGAACAACTACAAAATAGGACATGGTAAATTGGGTTAGGATGAATTTTTGATCTTGGAGTTAATCAGTAAACTACATTCAGAAAGACATTCTCAAACACTAGAATTTAATCAGAAGTTTAAATAGTAATAGGTAATGTATGAATCAGTGAACTTGATGGAAATAGGTGTTTGCAAGGTCAGTGGTTTGGAGAGGTACAGTGAATTGTGTTGATGTAAACTACATTTAGTTAGATTTCCATTTTTCTTTTATCACTTGCTTTTAATTCTTGTTACTACTTTTTTTCTGTGCTTTGTGTAATGTTGCTTACTCCAAAAGGGTATACAGGTAGTCCTTGTTTAGTGACTGCCTCGTACAGTGACCATTTGCAGTTATGATGGTGATGAAAAAATAACTTTACGACCAATCCTTGCACTTACGACCTTCGCAGGTCTATAAAGCAAAGGAAAGCTGAAGTAAGGTTATAAGCACAGTCGCAGTTTCACTTAGCGACCACTTTGCTTAATAGCCAAGTTGCTGATCCCAGTTGTGGTTGCTAAACAAGGACTACCTGTAGTGGAGTCCCTGGAGTTCTCTGAGCTTGGTTGTTTTTTTGCAGACGTTTTGTTACTTGGCTAGGTAACATCTTCACTGCAGATGTTACCTAGCCGGGTAACAAAACGTCTGCAAGAAAACAACCAAGCTCAGAGTAACCCAAGGACTCCACAATGCAACCTTGAGCTACATATCTTCTCATCTGTTGGTACTACCTGTAGTGTAATATGTATATATTTAAAAAGAAAATTCTTTACCTGAGCATGACTCACATCCAAGGATACAATCCAGTGTATCAACGGAAACAGAAACCAATATAAAGTGACAAAGGTCATGGGATGTGAATATGTCAGTAGAGGTAAGAGGCCCAGAAGCATAAGTAAGTTAGATTTTAACAAAAGTGAAGAGTCAGAGGACAAAGTTTATATGCTTATTTTGTAGTTCAAGTACAATATGTTGTAGGATAGAAATGCTGCTTTGGGCAGCTCTTCCTACCATTTCCTGGTAAATGGCATTCAGGAACCTGGTTAAAATGTGCTGTTTGGGTTTTGAAGATGTGTATTAATCTTTGTAGCAAGCTAAATTTGAGGATGGCTGTGTCACTTACTTTGGCACTTCCATGTGTTTCCATTGCAATAATCTGATGAAATTGGATGTAATAAATGTGATACTTTGAGAACAGAGAGAAATGTGTTTGCTTTGGATTAATGATGGCATTTGCAGCAGTTCAAATGGATTAGAGAGGCATATTGCATCATTCCAATACCTTTCCAGTGGGTAGAGGCTAATAAATGTTGTGAAAAAATAAGTTGTTCTAACATTTATTTATTTATTTGGTAAATTTATATAGCTGCCCATCTCACATACAGTGGGGCAAAAAAGTATTTAGTCAGCCACCAATTGTGCAAGTTCTCCCACTTAAAAAGATGAGAGAGGCCTGTAATTTTCATCATAGGTATACCTCAACTATGAGAGACAAAATGGGGGGGGGAAATCCAGAAAATCACATTGTCTGATTTTTAAAGAATTTATTTGCAAATCATGGTGGAAAATAAGTATTTGGTCACCTACAAACAAGCAAGATGACTGGCTCTCACAGACCTGTAACTACTTCTTTAAGAGGCTCCTCTGTCCTCCACTCGTTACCTGTAGTAATGGCACCTGTTTGACCTTGTTAGCAGTATAAAAGACACCTGTCCACAACCTCAAACAGTCACACTCCAAACTCTACTATGGCCAAGAGCAAAGAGTGTCAAAGGACACCAGAAACAAAATTGTAGTAGACCTGCACCAGGCTGGGAAGACTGAATCTGCAATAGGCAAGCAGCTTGGTGTGAAGAAATCAACTGTGGGAGCAATAATTAGAAAATGGAAGACATACAAGACCACTGATAATCTCCCTTGATCTGGGGCTCCATGCCAAGATCTCACCCTGTGGGGTCAAAATGATCACAAGAACGGTAAGCAAAAATCCCAGAACCACACGGGGGGACCTAGTGAATGACCTGCAGAGAGCTGGGACCAAAGTAACAAAGGCTACCATCAGTAACACACTACGCTGCCAGGGACTCAAATCCTGCAGTGCCAGATGTGTCCCCCTGCTTAAGCCAGTACATGTCCAGGCCCATCTGAAGTTTGCTAGAGAGCATTTGGATGATCCAGAAGAGGATTGGGAGAATGTCATATGGTCAGATGAAACCAAAGTAGAACGTTTTGGTCTAAACTCAACTCGTCGTGTTTGGAGGAGAGAGAATGCTGAGTTGCATCCCAAGAACACCATACCTACTGTGAAGCATGGGGGTGGAAACATCATGCTTTGGGGCCGTTTTTCTGAAAAGGGACCAGGACGACTGATCCGTGGAAAGGAAAGAATGAATGGGGCCATGTATCATGAGATTTTGAGTGAACACCTCCTTCCATCAGCAAGGGCATTGAAGATGAAACGTGGCTGGGTCTTTCAGCATGACAATGATCCCAAACACACCGCCCGGGCAATGAAGGAGTGGCTTCGAAAGAAGCATTTCAAGGCCCTGGAGTGGCCTAGCCAGTCTCCAGATCTCAACCCCATGGAAAATCTTTGGAGGGAGTTGAAAGTCCGTGTTGCCCAGCGACAGCCCCAAAACATCACTGCTCTAGAGGAGATCTGCATGGAGGAATGGGACAAAATACCAGCAACAGTGTGTGAAAACCATGTGAAGACTTACAGAAAATGTTTGTCATTGCCAACAAAGGATATATAACAAAGTATTGAGATGAACTTTTGATATTGACCAAATACTTATTTTCCACCATGATTTGCAAATAAATTCTTTAAAAATCAGACAATGTGATTTTCTGGATTTTTTCCCCCATTTTGTCTCTCATAGTTGAGGTATACCTATGATGAAAATTACAGGCCTCTCTCATCTTTTTCAGTGGGAGAACTTGCACAATTGGTGGCTGACTAAATACTTTTTTGCCCCACTGTATGTGACTCTGGGTGGCATACAAACTTAAAAACACAAAAACAGTTCAACAAAATACCCCTCAAAATAACAAAAAACATTAAAAAAAACATTAAAAAAAATAAAAGCCATTAAAACTCATTAAAAACCCCATAATCTATGGCAAAGTACACTCAATTTCCTTAGCAATACAGCCATTTTGCAGGCTCCATACGCATGTTCCCAGATCCCTAGGCCAGATGGCAAAGGCCATGTCTTCAGGCCCTTCCAGAATGCCAGCAAGGTCAGGCTTAACCTGACCTCAGGGGGAATGATATTCCAAAGGACGGGTGCCATGGCCAAAAAGGCTATAAGGATAATGATTAGAAAAGCTTATTGTAAATTTGTTGATGATAGAAGTGTCTCCACAGTTTCCAGTTACGTGGAAGGATATGATTACGGACCAATGAAAAAGTGGTCAAACCATTTTGTCCGATGCCATATAGTCTTGAACTGCCCTTATTCTCTTGAGCAATTCGTTTCAATTTTTTATGACCAGTCAAGTTTTTTAAGCTGTTGTTTCATGGCTGTTCCATGGCTGCATCTTTCAAGGCATTTGGGAGTACTTTCATTCTCAGTACTGTGTTAATCAGATTCTGACTGCCCACTAGGATTATCTGGGGAGGCTGCTTGGGCCATGCTTTCTCTGTGGTTGCCTGGAACTCCTTTCCAGTGCAATAGGGGGAGAGCCATCCACACTGACCTTTAAGAATGATTTAAAAATGCACCTCTTTCCATTGGCCTACAGTGTTCGATTGCTTCTTTTATTGTGCTTAACTTTTACCTAAGTAATACTTCATTCTATTTAAACACAATTTCATCATTTTTACATTTTTATATGTTTTAACTTGTGTTTGTAGATTTTTAATTGTCAGTGTGTTGTGTGAAGTATTTTGAGGCTATCCAGAATAGCCTTCTGATGTTAATAATGAAAACCCAGAATAAACATCTTGGGGTACATTAGATCTTTCTACTTACAGATATTTATGATAGTTCTTTCCTGTGTCAAAAAGCTTGAAATCTTTTCCCCTCCAATTATTTAGACCAAAAAGGAAAACAAAACCCCTAATTGGAGTATAAAGTTCTGTAGGTCAAAGTTTTCTAATTCTACACCTGTAATTATAGGAGGCAGGGTTTCTGTTAACCGTGAAGCTTTAGAGATCAGGAACATGTGGTGGGATTTTTGCTTTTTGCTCCCCTTCCATTATCACCTCCTGCATGTGTATTTCTGCCCTATTTTCAATGGTTCATTGCAGTGGTATTTTCAGCATTCTTTTTGTATTAAAGTCAACATTTTAGAATGCATGAAAGCTCATGTCAGGAGGGAGAATCCTTTATCTGTACCTGGCCCATGCCTCATGGGAAAGCAGCTGTATTTAACACTATGTATTCTCCTGAAGCTCAGATTTTGTTGAGGGAAGAATGCTTTAATGCAGCAGCTTATCTCCATTTTGATCTGCCTTTTCATTCCATTCCATATTGTCATTTATAATTTATGTGCCTTATTGATAAATTATAAGTAGTAACTCATCATTATCCCATGGTTTCTAGCAAAATGTGAAAAGGAGACCAGCTTTCCTTGAAGCCTAGGCCCTGAATGTAAGAGTAATATTAACATTTTACTGTTGTAAAACTTATTAGAGATGGTTAAATCCACACTATCACATAAAAAGACAGCAGATTGGGAATGATATGGTTGCTTTGAGCCCATATGCATAGTATGAGTTTTAATGATTTAAGTATTATTTTTCAAATGCAATCAATTTACCCTCCCTAATAATTAAGATACTTATCTTTGTGAAACATAAATGTCATAATGCAGAAAAACAGAATCCTGAAACCTATATTTTGTAAAAGTGTTAGCTGCTTGATTAAACTATTTAAGGACTTCTCACTATGCAAATAATTTTAAGTAAAATGCTGAATCAGATTAATTTCAGTTTTTTTGGTTTTGTAAAACCTGAACTCTTCTGTGATTAAAAATATAACTACAAGGTCATTTTTACTTTTCTCTTCTACAATACCTCTCACTTGCAGACAGAGAGAAACGTGACTGTGGTTCTCCTTAGTGAAATTGTGTGGGAGCTTCTTCGTCCAAACACAGGATGCCTTGAGCCATTGCCATTATATTTTCCAGATTACAGCATAGGTAAGGACAAGTAAACATACTGTATATAACCTTATTGCTGTGTCTATCAAAGATGGTTAATTGTGATAATCTATATCTTATTTCTGTGAACTAGACTATGTGGGTCAGTTGCAGGGTGTTGGAGTGTGAGGATAGATAGGAACTAAACCAACACACACAGATCTATCAAGTGAATTATAGTTATGTTTATTAAAGGTAGTCCTCGGTTAACAACCAGTGACTATTGACAAGTGGTACTTACGACAAGTACTCAAACTCCTGGCCATTGTAGTGTCCCACAGTCACATGATAGCGATTTGTGACCTTCCCTACTGGCTTCCTACAAGCAAAGGAAGTCGGTGTCATGTGAGGTCCTTGCTAAATGACCTGCGGTGATTTGCATAACAACAGTAACCAGGGACTGCCGGGACTGCCATTGCTAAGCAGCATGGTCACGTGACGACATGACAGCTTTACGACCACATTGCTTAGTGATGGAAATTCTGGTCCCAATTACCGTCATTAAGTGAGAACTACCTGTATTATATAAGCTTAGTTCAAAGTGTGTTTACAATAATTCTAGTAACCAAGTGTTTATATAAATATGTACTATATTTTAGTGACCAAACATCTATAAAAGTATGTACATTAACTAGACTATTATATGCACAAAAATGGAAAGGTTCGACACTACCCACAATGGAGGAATGGCTGGTGAAGATGATGGAACTTGCAGAGATGGCTAAATTAACTTCTTTGATTAGAGAAGAAACAATAGCTACATTTATGGCTGACTGGAAACCCCTTATAAACTTTTTGCATGAAATGGAAAAAAGTGCACTTATGATTTGTGGTTTTGATGATTAGAAAAAATTGGACAATAGAAAAAAGTGAGGTTTTTGAGGAAGAGCCGCAGACTAGACAGTGGTTAGATAAGAGGCAACTTAGTCCGCATCAGCAATGGGGACGTGGCAAGCATCTCAGAAGGGACCCTCTCTAGTTTCTTGGACTATAAAGGGGAAGAGCTGTACTTTCAGACTTGCAAGATTCTGTTAATGTAACCTTACAATAAAGTTAGAACTTGTAATTCTGGGTATGCTTCTTGTCTGGACTACATCACAAGGCTGAAAACCATCACTGGAATTATCTAGTCCATGTTAGTCATTATAGCACCTTTGGTTTTATAGTACCTTTAGCTGCCAACCAAATCCTCCATTATTCAAGTTCTGCCCAGAATCTTCTGTGATCTTTATGGATCATCCTGGGTGTTTTTAAGATATCCTTCTTTCTGCCAACTCTGTATCTGCTCCTCTTCCTCCTCGTATGAAAACTATGTCCTATGAGGAGCTGAACTACTGTCTGTTCCCAGCAAATTATCAGCAAAGTGAATACAGACTCAGTACAGAGTTTGTTTGGGTTATCCCAGGGTCTGCATGGATGTGGGTATACATGATCAACCACCATCAAAGCCATAGCAACTATAGGCTTGTCACATTCAACATTCTTAAATTCTTTTTAATATCCTTTGATTTCTTCCATATCAGTGTTTCTGTCTTTTCTGAGTGGCTTCATGAATTAGTAGTACATTTTGCCTGACTTCATTTTCGTATGCTCTATATTTCACTTATTAGCATACTTAAATAATTAATCACAGGCTTAATTTCTTGTAACTGCAGAATCATTTCTATAATTTATATATTCACTTCTTAAAATATGGCTCCTTTCCTGTGGACAGTTCTCATGATAAAACAAGGAAATTCCTTAAAGATAATATTTTTTAAGCATTTCCACTCCAAAAGTCTACAGAGCATGCACGAAAATATATAATAAGTCAATTTCTGATTTTGAAGCTTATGGTATAAAACACAGAGCACAAAGTGAAAAGGCATTTGTGAGAGACAGGGAAAATGTGCATTAGTTTCTAATTTAAAAGTTGTTTTTAATTTGTGACTGGATCAGATGCAGCTCAGAAAGAAGGGGTCTAAAGTTGTTTGCCTCTCAGCTGAACCAGTGGATGGATCTTGATTCCCTTCTCAGCTGTAGCCTAATGGGATGCCTGCTGCCAGGTGATGGTTAATAGAAAGAAAAGTCTGACAGACGTCAGCTTTCTTATTACATTTAATATTAACTTTTCTGTAGCTCTCAATGACAGTCTCTTAAATATACTATTACAGTTGGGGGCTCTGATAATAAAATCAGAGTAGTTAAGAATCTTTGCTACTAGTTTGGAGATTCTAAAGCAGTTTCACTGAGTGTGAACTCATTGTAGCTTGTCAGTTTAATTTCACTTTAAAGTTCTCAAATACACCATTTATTTCAGAAGTTTTAACGGGCATCATAGCAAGCAGTTTATTTATTAATTAGAAGCATATTATTTTCCACTAGTGACTCATCCCTCTCAGAATGACTAAGAAAAACATAAACATGTAGTGTGAAATGTGAATGTAAGATAATCAACAAATAATGTTAATATGTCTGGCAATTAATATTCAGCATACAAACAAACAAGAACCCTAAGGGGCATGGTAATAAAATGTTTACCTGATGTTGAAAAAAGGTAGATTCATTGCTTGAGGCTTAGGAGATTACTTTGATCATTTTGGGTATCCGATAGAAAAGAAGGAACTGTGGTAGATGTTTTATTCAAAGAGAATTATATTTATAAGGAAATTGAAGGCATGATATTGACTATTTGACCTTAATTAAGATCACGTGGATTGCCTATCATTTCCTTAATACTTGGAATGTTACTTGATTAACTAGAGCTAGCCAATTTTTTTCTGCAAAATGACAATAACTGCAGGTTTGTTGGCCTTATATAAAAATGTTATTCTGTGTGATATCTCCTGAATGTTAACACTGAAAACAATGCAGTAAGTCACTTTATCAGCTTTAGAGGAAAATCTTGCTGCTTTTTTTTAAAATTCAAATAGGACATCTGCAGAAGATTCTGTCCCACGACCATCCTCCAGAATATTCATTTGATTTTTATGCTGCATATATAAATATTCTTCTTGGAGTCTTCTATCCAGTCTGTAGGAACTTGAAGGAACTCCAACATCTGGTGAGGGATCTTTTTGGTGTTCTTCATAATAAAGATGGTGGTTACTGTTTTGCTGATGGCTTTGGAATTGTTGGATTGTCATATATAAACATTTCATTGGTTATTTTATTTGTTTCTTGGGATGCAAATACTGTGGATGTAGCTGGATAGACTGAAACTAGAAAGACTTGCACTTTCCCAAGAGAAATGAAGCACTTCATGAAGCAGCAATCTCCTTGCCTTTTTTTAGGGTCAGTTTTTCAACCTGGTTTCTAATTCTTAGTTATTGTTGACGATGCTTAATACAGGTATAATCTAAGGAGTCAAGAGGATGAGCAGAAGGGAAAGCATACTGTATATGAAAGCTAAGTTCTGATCTCTTGACCATGGTTTAAAGGTCATTTCTTCTACACAAGGCCATACGAATAATAGATTTGGAATCCTTTGTATGTGCTGTAGAAGGTAATGGGTAAAATAATGGTCAGATCCATTCATCAAAACTTCTGAGGCCAGACAGGAGTCATAATGGAAAGTGAAGTAGCCTTTAAGCTATCTGATACTGCATTTAAAAAAAAATCAAAATGTAGCTGTCAGTACAATCTCTAGCCCTGCTCCTAGAACATTCAGATTAATACCATCAGTAGGAATCATTATACTTTAATACGGAATCCCAATCCCTATGTAAAACTATCCAGAGGTACATATTTGCATAGTGAAAATTATTTTTAGTTAATAGCATCTAAGAATATGCAGTCCTCAACAGGTGTTAAGCAGGCACCATCAGGCATGTTCCTACCCTGGACACTTCAGTGACTGGTTTGGTGATTGTCGGCTCTAACCAGCCTCTTATGAGATGGGAGGTATAAACTTCTGGAAGAAAGCAAAGAAACTTTTCACCCAAAACACAAGAGAAGCATTGTAATTGTGAGACTGATACTATAATCAACTTCTCAAAGCCTGGGAAAGAGGATGGTAATGTGCAAAATACTACAAGTGCAGAATATCTACACATTCTTTATCAGAAAAATTACTAGCCATCTTCCCAGTACATCAGTGTGTGATTAGTAAGAGGATCAAGAAACCTCCATCCTAATGAACAAAGAGATAAATTGTTTGCTAAAATAAGAATATCCATTTGCCAAGATTTTTTAATCTAATTCCTTTGCCTTTTCGTAAATCTGGTTAAAGAGGCCTCTGAAGGAATCTTGAATTTAGTTGTAAGTTGCTGCTAAGTACTTGATAGATATTGCAGGAGAAAATATCTTGGTTAAATGCCCCAAAAGGAGTTTGCTAAGACAAATCTGATACGATCTAGCTTTAGTTTTGGCTCTAAATTCT
The DNA here is from genome assembly GCF_059951505.1 of Python bivittatus. Classification (NCBI taxonomy): domain Eukaryota; kingdom Metazoa; phylum Chordata; class Lepidosauria; order Squamata; family Pythonidae; genus Python; species Python bivittatus. The sequence goes on along the minus strand of NW_028277037.1, from coordinate 8,467,600 downwards.
TGTATCACACATTTGAACCTATACCACTATGCTTCACCTGAATTACTGGGAGCACAGAATCTGTGTAACTTTTGATAATATACAGTCGTGGCATCCAAGAATGATAAAGATAGATGAGCTTCTTCTCATTCCATAGCTCCCAACTCTTGTTTAGAAATTATTTCACAAGGGAAAGTGATACATTGTTTGTACATTTTTTTCCCCATCTAAGACCCCCTTAGTTAGGAATGTTAAGCATTATCTAGTTTGTCCATGCCAATAAGGATTGCTTCCAGACTCCACTACCAATCAACCATTTTCTCTAATTTTATTTATCCAGAATAAATTTTATCCAGCATAAATAACAGGTTATTTTGGGTTAGGGAAGTAGATGGTAATGTCTGAATTCTTTCAATTATCAGGAACATTAGGATCCATAGGATGACACTAAATAAGCCTTGTACTCTTATCTTATAGGCTGCACTTAATTTTTCTAAATATTGTGAGCCTGTGGTCCAAGGAGAGGGTGAGTATTTTACTTTCATATGAATGCTTTCATATGAATGAATTTTGCCTTGTCATCTCCTTTTAGATTATAAGAAGCATATCCTAAATGGCTGTACATTTCTAATCAGCCTGATGCAGAAGTAATACTGCCCAGTTGTCAAATTGTGTTTGGCAATCAGAAGTTGTCTTCAAATTTTGAAGAGTATTATAATTAGTGTACTATATCTATTTTCTGAACCACACTTTGCCACCATAGTTAGAAGTGTGATTTGAACATCAATTCTCTTTTGTTTCTTCATGGTCATGTGACTTACTGATTCACACTAATTAGAAACCTGAGCCCCCCCAAAAAATGCTTCCTCAGGCTCAAAAATGAAAAGAGAGAAGGAAAGAAGTTCCAGAATAACACCAAAAACTTCCTTCAACCTTTGTATTTTTTTTTTTAAGAATTAATTATTTTTTGGGGAAAAGTTTTCTTTTACAAATAATTTACTGAGAAATCAATGTTTACTGTAGAGAGAACAGTGAATACAATGTTTTTAAAAGATTATTCAAAATACTCTATAACATGTGCACAGTGAGACTACTCAGGATTGTTATAGTTTTTTTCCTAGGGGTAAGCAGTACTTGCAAGAGCAAGATGCATTCCTGCTTTTAGAGTTTACTGTCAGTTTTTCAAGAGGAAGAAGAAAAATTCAGGGTCATATTTTTTTGGCTGTCTTGTTAACTCTTGTACAGGTCATGTGGTCTTCTGTCTTCTTGGCACACTGAGGGCCTCAGGACCATGGGTGGGGAAGAGTAGCTGGTAATGCATTTCATACTCTAGAAATTAGATTTAAAACAAAAATCCAGTTGCCATTCTTGTGTAGTAGGCTGAAAGGTTTTGGAGCTGGAACTCCTGGCACTATGAATCTCCCTTTGAGATCCACAAAAGAGCAGAGCAGCATAAAGGACCTGCAAAAAAGCACTGACTAGTACTTTACAAAAACATAAAGAGTGGTGAATTTAGTACATTCAATTTTACCTTCGCTGTATTGGTATTCATTATATATTCATAATCAGTGTGCATTATAACTGAGTTCCAACTGAGGTGATATTTTGTTGCAAAAAGTTTACTTGAACATATTTGTACAGTATTTTCAAATGTATAAATCAGCCACACTCTATATGCATTATGTGAATCTCGGTAATTTTATGACTGAATCAAGTTATTTCTAAAATACTTTATCTTCATAAAGTAGCAGTATGATTTTAAATCTTATTTAAAGCAGTAAGATTTTAAAGTGTGGCTTGAAAAAGTACAGGTAGGTGAAGTTTTGATGGCACTGAACAAGTGGTACTAACAACCGGTCCTCAAAATTCTGGCTCTCCCAGTACTCCTGGGGTCACATGATTGCAATCTGGGTGCTTGGCAACTGGCTCATGCTTACGACTGTTGCAGCATCCTGCGGTCACGTGATCGCCATTTGTGACTTTCCCTGCTGGCTTCCCACAAGCAAAGTCAGTGGGAAAGCCAGCAGGGAAGGTCACGAGTTACTCCTGTAAGTTGGTTCTGCTCCTGCCATTTTTATTCCCGAGGAGCCCGGCTACAGAGTATGAGATCTTGGGGATCTCATACTCCATAGTGTACACCTGCCCTGCAGCACCCCCCCGCCCCGCACACTCTGTAGTGCACTCCCTTCCACCTGGCTGTGCTTGTGCAGTGCCGCAGCAGCCACCTGCACACCCTTCCACACCTGACAGCAGCAACCTCTCGCCCAGCTGTGCTTGTGCAGTGTGGCAGTGACTGGTGCACCCTCCCAGAAGGTGGCAGCCATCCCCTGCCTGCCTACCCTTGTGCAGCACCATGGGAGCCACCTGTGTGTCCTCCCTCCACAGTAGCCACCCCTTGCCCGGCCACACTCACGCAGCACCACAGTAGCATTTATCTACCTGTCGGCCTGCTTGCAAGCTGCCTGGGACTTGAGACTTCCTGCTGGCTTCCCCACGGACTTTGCTTGTTGGAAGCCGGCAGGAGGTCGTGAGGAGATCCTCACTTAATGACAGCAGTGGGCATTGCCAGGATTGCCATCGCTAAGCAACACAGTCATATGATGTAATTTACAACCGCATTGCTCAACGATGGAAATTCTGGTCCCAATTACTGTCGTTAAGCAATGACTACCTGTATTCCATGTTCCCAGAAAGTGAGGAGAGGGTGAGTAGATAAAAGAAATGTATAAGCTCTCAGGCACTCAGTATTTCAACCATGGCTAGATTATTGAGCCAATGTTATGTCTACAACAGAGAATCAAGGAATGAGGAATGATAAGTAGCTTCTGAAGAGTCAGAGGCCACAGCTTGCCTTGTGACCTTAATAGCTGCATTTTGGAAGGACATAACTGAAATCTTCACCTTGTTTTGAGAGGACATTAATGTAAACACCATGCCATGTGGCAGCATATATTGTGACCTTGGCTGATCTCCCAGAGGTTGGACCTCATTTAAAATATTAAAAATACATAGATACATACATACATGCTAGTTTGATAGGCGACAAAAATTACACCAGAAATTAAAGGGCAGTAAGCTATGTGGGAAGTATCCCAGAAGAAGGTTGTGACAATTTCCTATCATGGACAATCAAACTCCATGGAAATGTCCCTGTAGTCACCAAGAGCCAAGCTTGACTGAAGTTATTCTTTACCTACTTTACATGTGGGAAGCGGAAGGGCTCTGGGAAATAAGCTGTTACCGTTCACACTTTGGATCTTAACTATTAATGTCATTTTGCTGCAAAATTTGGCATTATAGTCTTTGCTGGGCCTGGGAGGCTCATGTAGATCACATGCTGGCCACCTCTGGAATAAAGAAAGCCATGAAAAGAATTTTTCAACTAAAATAATGGAGACATAACAGAAAAATCTTTGATTTACAACTAAACTTTCTTGCTTTGAGTGTTCTGTGGTTTGAGATTACCATTTTTTGTTTTATAAAATTATTCAGAATTTATTGTAACCTTCCCCAACTTGGCACTTTCCTGATGTATTGAGACTGCAGCTTCCAGAATTCTTAATCAGAAGTTAATTTAGCCATGTTGGCTAGGTATTCTGGAACTTCCAAGATAGAATGTGTGGAAGGCATTGAGTCAGAGAAAACTTGAATAAAGTCAGCAATAATTGTTATATAGCTGAACACTTTTCAGAGGTCAACCCAAATTAAGTTGTCTTTCTGTGGCATAGCAAATGAACGTGACACACGCCGACTATGGAAAAACATTGAATCCCATTTGAAGAAAGCTATGCAAACAGTCTATCTTCGAGAAATCTCAAGGTAATTGTCCCTTCTCTTTATTATTTTTTTTCAGCAACTTCTTGAGGCTTATGTAAAACATCAAATATGGAAGGTTTTTTCAACTATTACGAGTGTCCTATCTCTTTAAACTCTACTTAATATGGGTAACAGTTTATTTTTTATTAATGAAAAATATACAAATATTCAAGTGATAGGGAAGACATGAGGTGTGGAAGGATTCTTATATGTGTTTGTTTCTAATTAAAAGCAGTTGTAGGTAGTGGTAAAATGCTGAGGGAGTACAGGTGAATTATACTTGCTCATTGTGAAGCTGCCATTTGCTCTTTATGGGAAAATCACTGATACTGATGTGCGTTACCTGTATCCTTTCCTGTGAAAGGTAAAGTGATGCCAGGCTGAACCTGAACATCCCCTTCAGTTCCACACCTACAATCTGGTTCAGACCCCTGTATGGCAGAGGGAAAGACCACATGAATCTTCTTGTGTCCTATCTAATTTAACCCTAATGTATATGATTGTAAGAGAAATAAAAGGCAAAGATTCATTTAAGTCAGGTTTGTTTTCTGGTGACTACAAGTGTGGAAATAAATTGCTGTATCTGAAAAATTGTCTACAACAATGGGCTGTGCACTCAAAAATATGTAAAACGTAAGCTAATAATTTGGACAAGTCAGATAAAAGAGCCTCTGAGGAGGAATTTAACCATGATACCTAGAGGCCAATGAGCCCTGGCAGAAGTGCTTCCTCTTTAAAACACAATATACTTGGTCTCCAGTGTAGATTTCTAAAGCAACTGAGAGCAAAAGCTGGTTGTGGATGGTTTCTTTTGGAAGGATGCAACTTTCCTACCAGTTTTGTGTAAGGGTTTCTTTTTTTTAGCTTTCAGCTAAGCTGTAAGTGATGCTTCTAATTTCCATTTGAATACAGGTACTCCTCGCATAATGAGCACAGTGGGGACCAGAATTTAGGTCGCTAAGCAGTGCGGTCGTTAAGCAAATCACGTGACTGGATTTTACAATCTTTTTTGCGGTAGTCATTAAGTGAATCAGATGGTCATTAAGTGAATCATGCAGTTCCCCATTGATTTTACTTGCTAGAAACCGGCTGGGAAGGTTGCAAATGGCGATCATGTGACCCTGGGACACTGCAACTGTTGTGTGAGCCTAGTTGCCAAGTGCCCGGATCGCAATCATGTGACCATGGAGGTGCTTCGATGGTGGTAACTTCGGGCACCAGTCATAAGTCACTGTTTAGTGCTGTTGTAACTTTGGATGGTTACTAAATGAACGGTCATTGTATGGCTGTTTGTAGACCAGTGTTTTTCAACGATGGTGACTTTAAGATGTGTAGACTTTAATTCCCAGTATTTCCTCGCTAGCATGTACACTGGTATAGACCATTACCCTGCCATTAAAATTTCATTGAGTCAGTGACCTCTTGACAAAATTATCATCGTACTTGGTGGTATATATCTTCTTCTGACAAAGAACAATAATTTGTAAGTACTTTTCTGAAGAAAGTTTTTGGTTTTCCATAGGAAAATGGGTAGTGAATATATTTGGTCTCATTCTTCTGTTTATATTCAGTAACAAACTTCAAAGGAACCTTTTAATTAACATCTGTTTATTTTATTCATTCATTCATTCATTCCTCATTTATTTATTTATTTGTTTGTTTCATTTCTAAAGCCGCCCATCTTAGCAAGCGACTCTGGGTGGCGGACAATCATAAAAACATAACACAATTAAAAACAGTTATAGCCAATACAAAATAAATATATATGATCGCTGAGTAAAATTATTACCATAGATGTCAATATAGCCAGGAAACAGGGCCCTTAACACACTTGGGGCCCTAGGTCCTGGCACATAGCCAGGTCTTCAAGGCCTTACAAAAGGCTAACGGAGTTGGGGTCATCCTAATCTCTGAAGGGAGAATGTTCTAGAGAGCAGGGGCTATGGTGGAGAAGGCACGTCTCCTAGTCCCTGCCTACCAACATTCCTTGGCTGATGTGGTCCATAACTTGCCCAACCTTCCGGACCAAACTGGACTGGTAGGAACAACTGGGAGAAGACAGTCCCTCAGGTAACCCGGTCCCAAGCCATGAAGGGCTTTAAAGATAATAACCAGCACCTTGAATTGTACCCAGAAATCTGTTGCTAATATTTCCTGATATAAATTTATGTTGAGACTTTTTTTGGGGGGGGAAGTATCACATGTAATGTTGAATAATAAACATTTTGAAATGTGAAATCCATGAGCATGGCTGATGAATTTCATTTTGTCTTTCTGTTTTTTCCTTCTAGGGAAGGAAAAGCTTATTGATTCATGTGTAGTATTTATATAATTTGTAGAATCACTTAGCAAAGCTGTTTCTGAACCATTCCCTGCTGAACATGTGTATTTTGAGATAGTAGGGCAGCTGTATGTTTGGATGAAATTTCTTGTACTGTACCTAGAACAATAGCATGACAACATCATGAAGAAACATTCTCAGAAAATGTTTAAAATAACACCTGGTTTTATCTCTAGTTGTCAATCTGTCTATTCGGTAAAATAATCTAGTATTGTTCTTGTTGCATATATGCTCTTAAACAATTGAACTGCATTACTCCTTTAATCCTGAGGTATCCCAAATGCATCTTCTGTTAAAAGTGAAACGTAAAAATCCTTTGCGTTTAGTCATGGCAAACACAATACTTCTAAATGGCTACCTTGCCTTTTAGCTCCCAGTGGGAACGATTACAGCAAGATAATGAAGAATCTGGACAAGTAAAAGGTATGTGTAGCAACTATAGTTTTGCTGTGTAAATTACTGATGATGAAAGTAGCCCTGTAATTTAGAATAAATCAGCCACCATTACTAAGCAAGCATTTATAAATATACCAGTAGCTTAAAAAAAACCAAACAACTAAGCTCTGGGCAAGAAGTTTTGAATTGATTTTTTAACATGTGCTTTTAAGGTTGTCAAGATTCAATATTTGTTTTGCTGGGTTTTTTTTCTAGGACTTTCAGCTTATGCTCATGTAGAACTTCCATATTATTCCAAGTTTCTTCTAATAGCTGCTTATCTTGCCTCTTACAACCCTACCAGGACAGATAAAAGATTCTTTGTTAAGGTAATTACGTTTGTTATTTTTGCCATTTATATGTTGGAGATTCAAATTAATTTTTTAATATAATTTTTATTGAAGATTTTTACATAGATAAAAGATAGACATGAAAATATCTAAAGGAAAATTAGAGAAAAGAGAAAGTGTAAAAAGCAGTACAATTAGAAAAAGGAAAAAAAAAGATAATTAAAGAAGCAACTTTCCGATCTTGTTTGCAGTAGCTACAAACAAACTTACAGTAGTCCTTGCTTAACAACCATTTGTTTAGCAACTGTTTGAAGTCACAACGATGCTGAAAAAAGTAACTTATAACCAGTCCTTGCACTTAATGACCATCGCAACATCCCTGCAGTCACATGATCGCACTTTGGGCGCTTGGCAACCGTTGTGCATTTATGATGGTTGCAGTGTCCCGCGGTCATGTGATTAACATTTGTGACCTTCCCAGCTGGCTTCTAACAAGCAGTATCAATGGGGAAGCCAGCAGGAGGTTGCAAGTTGCAGTCATGACTGCGGGTGATTTGCTTAACAACTGCAGCTGGGGCTGCCAGAACTGCTGTTGATAAGCAGGGCAGTCATGTGACATTTTGCTTTCCACTCATCTGTATTACAGATTCTTCAAATTTGTATTCATCTTTTCTTCCATATTTGCAAATCTTTCCTACATTCTCCCCTGAAGCATATCCAGTTCTCTTTTAACTAATGCAGTCACTAATGCAGTTACTAATCCTGTAACATTCTTGCCAAATTCTTCAAACAAATTTCTTTTTCTGTTATTTTTTGTCCCTCTGTAAGTGATCCTCTCCTCCCTTCTGTAATTTTCACTGCTTTTCTAGTAGTAACCATTTTTCTTTTCTAATTTGTAATCCAGAAAGAAGTAAAAAGTAAGAGTGTCTTATTTTTTTATACACACACACACAGATACATACACTCTGTGTGTGTGTGTGTGTGTGTGTGTGTGTGTGTGTGTAGTATATCTACATATCTAGATATCTAGATATATATACATATATTCTTAACTCTTTTGTCCCTTTTGGCACTCCATACATCTGTAATCACATGATCTTTCCCAACTTCCTGTGTCCCTTCTTTCTCTACTTATCTCTTTGTTTAGCAGTCAGCCAACCATCCTCTTTGGCAAGTTTAAACAATCCTCCTTCCCACAGAGATATGTATTATTTATTGATGTAACTGAAAATTCAAGATGGTGACAGGGAGTGGATGCCTAGTGCATAGCTCCCAGCCATAACCACCCTAAACCAGCTTTTAACCATAGCCAATATGGGGCTTAGGAGAGTTGGAGGCATGGGACCCATATGTGAATGTGGGGTGAATGAAGAGAACCCCCAGCGTTACCTCTGAGGTGGGCTGTCGCGGTAGGGAGGAGAGTTGGGGTGGCAGCGGCTGAGACGATGCCGAGAACGGAGAGGAGAGGACGTGGGCAACGGGGGCGAGTGGCAGCGGGTGGCGCTTGGACCTAGGGGGTTGACAGAGGCTGCAGCGGTGGTGGTGGGAGAGTGTTGGTGGTGGCTACCGTGGCTGCGCCGTTTGAGCTGAGAACAACTCCCAGCCTCGAGGGAAGTGATGCCAGAGCCGAGAGTTGGTCCAGCTGGGCCGGGAATGTCAGCAGAGCTGGGTCCAAGCCCAACGCTGCTGGTTTTGGCGGTAGTAGTGCTGGCAGTGACAGTGACGGTGGCTGGACGGCGGCAATGAGGGCGAGGCTGAGGTGGATCAATGGTGGAGCAGAGGCCAGAGCCCAAGGGCCCACAGTACCTGAAGCCCACAGAGACATTGGGATCTTGGGGGTTGTGGGTTTTAGCCCCTAAGTGGCAAGGGGCTTCCCCTAGAGAAGAGGCATGGGGGACTTGAGCGGTTATGGGGTATGTGGGTGGATGGTGTGTACTTGTGAGATGAATATGCTACTCTTTGGCCAGGTGGGAGATGGGGAGAGGATAGGAGTGAATGTGGCCCTCCTTTCTCCGCCCAGTGAGAGAAGTCAGCGGAGAGAGGGGTGAGTGTTTGAGAAAAGGGAATTGGGGTGATTGAGCCCCCGTCGGCGCTGAGAGCAGTTAGCTGAAGTGCCGCAGGGGCTCGTTTCCCCATCCCCTTTTTCCCCCTCTTCCCTGTATGCTGTACGGTATGGTGGGCCCTTTAAGTCAGAGGACAGGAAGGCGGGGGGAAGACCACCTTGGGTGGTTCAGGGCGGGTATTTAGGTGGTGATGGGCATGGGGTGGTATGATGGAAGCCAGAGGGCAGGCCATTTCAGGAGAAGATGCCCCGGATGCGTTATACCAGTGGTGTGTTCTGGCCCTTGGGGCTCAAGACCAGACCCTGGTCAGCAGGCCTTTTGCTGACCAGGACTGAATGGTGAGGCTTTAAGGATTTATTTATAGATAAGAGATGAGATATGGAAGGAGAGATCATTTGTTGTATTTTAAGAGACGGTGATAATTTGTTAAAATAGTTTATATTTGTTGTGACTAAGGGGAAAGTCACTTCTTTATAAATTTCTTTTATTTTTCTTTGCTATATTTTTACTTTTTCTTTTTTCTTTATATTTTTTCTTTTTTTTCTCTGCACTTTCTATTTTTCCTTCTCATTGGATTTTTTTGTAGTTTGTACTAGTTTTTATCTGTATTACTGTAATCTTTAATAAAATTATTATGAAAAAAACAAAAAAAATGTGAACAGAATTTGACCAGATCTGATGACAGGTGGAGCAGAAGCCAACAAAAGAAAGTCTGGATCTGGTCAGGACTGTGGGGGAAAAAATTATTCCTGTCCATCCATAGAGGAGAGGCATTTTTGAAGTGGCTTGGAACGTTCGTGACTACTCCATTCTAAGCTCTTCTTCCAGTCACACGATCCAGAGCAGAGTGTGCATACAATACAGTACATACCAGCTCATGCAGATGCAACATGATGAGAGAATGGAAACAAGCAACAGACACAAAAATGTTACTTTGTTACCCAGAAGAAAACATGTCCCCTCTACCTTGTAGCCTTTTTAATGTACAAGGTTTTCCTTTTCTACTGTTAAATAGAACAAGTAGTCCCCGACTTATGACAGCAGTTGGGATAGGAATTTCCATTGCTAAGCGATGCAGTTGTAAATCCCTGCAGTTCTGGTTGCCATTGTTAATTGAATCCCATTGTCTTTAGGCAAGGCAACTTCCTGCTGGCTTCCCACAACCAAAGTCAGTGGGGAAGCTGGAGGGAAAATGCAAGTCACAGGCAAACTGGGGTGTGGGGGAGGGTGCGTGAGAGGTGTGGTGCCGGGGGGTGCGCAAGGGATCAAGGGAGGATGTGAAGAGATATGCAAGAGGCGCCATGTGGGAAGGTTGCAAAGGGGTGTGCAAGAAGCACAAATTGGGTAGGGTAAGAGGCACCGCACTGGTTAGGAAGGGTACACGGGTGTGCGAGAGGCATTGTGCAGGTCAGGGAAGGTGCAAGGGGATGTGTGAGGGTGGGTCGGAGAGGGTGCACAGGGGTGCACGAGTGGCCAGTGCAGTGTGAGCGTAAAGGGATTGGGGGAGGGTGTGTGGGTGGGGGAGACTTACCCCAGTGACCTGCAACCTTCCCTGCCAGCTTCCCCATTGACTTTCTGGGGAAGCTGGCAGGGAAGGTTTCAAATGGTGTTCATGTGATTGCAGGGTGCTTGGCAACCAGTCATAAATGTGAACAGAGTGCCAAGCACCCAGATCACGATCACGTAACTTGAACTATCACAACGAATGGTTGTAGATTGAGGACTACCTATAGTAACATTTTGTGAATGATCTCCAGGAAAATTTATACATTGCCAATAAATTGGCTTATTAACATTATGCAACATAGCTTTGGAATGTACATTGGCAACTATTATACACATGCTACAAGCATTCCAAACTTGAAGCTGTATTGTTATGTTATTGTTACTGAAATAGTTACTGAAGTTAATAACAGTTAATAAAATGAATTGTAGTTGAAATATATGTGCAAGAATATAGTAATGTCCACCATCTTCTAGGTTGATGTCAGTTCTATAAATATCTACTGTATCTAATAATCAATTGCTATTTTTTACTTGCAGCATCATGGAAAAATTAGGAAGGTAAACTTTCAGAAGAAACACGAAAAGGTATTTAACTTTCTGTTTCTGATCCATATAAAAATTCTCTGCGGTGGACTGTATACAACATGTACAGGTAGTCCTTGACTTACAACCACAATTGGGACCAGAACGTCTGTTGCTAAGTGATGTAATCATTAAGTGAACCAAATCAGATTTTACTACCTTTTTGCCATGGTTGTTATGTGAATCACATGGTCATTAAGTGAATCTGGCTTGGAAGCCTCCTGGGAAGGTCGCAAATGGTGATCACATCACCTGGGACACTGCAACTGTTGTAAATACATGCTACTTGCCAAGCACCCGAATTTTGATCACATGACACAGGGACACTATGATGGTTATAAGTGTGAGGAATGGTCGTAAGTCACTTCAGCGCCATCATAACTTCAAGTGGTCGCTAAATGAATGCTCATAAGTCAAGGACTTGTATTTGGTAGAGGTCTCTCTTGCTAGAGCAGTTCCAGTTGCTCAAGAATCAGCCTCTGTTTAGTCCCAGCAGTGGTTAGTCTTTTCAAAATTGGAACTACTCTCGCCAAAGACTCACCCAGAAATATCTGGCTATGCCCAGTTCTGTGCCTTAACTAAAGAAGCAAAATAAGAAAACATATACACATTTACTTAATTGTATAAGCTACAGAATGTAGATATGAAAGGGGTAAATTCAGAAGAATTTCAGCAACTGAACAATGTCCCAGTTAGAAATGATGTATCTCTTAAAAGTACAGTAGAGCCAAAGAGTGGAACTTTTTGTAATTCTTTTCTAATAGTTTATGAACTGATGAGGAGAGAGGTTTTTTCATGAATAATGGATGAGTATGCAGGTGTGGGTCTATAGAACTGTCTTCTGAATCCTCATCAAACCCTTTCACATGGGTACAGAGAACACTCAGACCATTCTTTTGAAATGTAACAAGTGGGGCTATTTCATTCTGAGCTCAAAACATTTTTTTCATGACATGGGTGTCCCAGATTCTGTTCTCCAGTACAGGTAGTTCTTACTTAACCCTAATTGGAATCAGCAACCATCGCTAAGTGAAGCGGTTGTGAACAGGAACATCATGTGACCACTCCACCCAGCAGTCCCTGTAGCTGTCATTAAACAAATCCCACCTCAATTCAAGCCATTCCCAGCTTGGTCCCTCCTAGCCTCGAGCCTCAGTTCTTCCAAGGCAAGGGACTGCTTCCCCTTCAACTCCCTCTACCTGCCTGTTTCCCCTGATCTCTGCCCTTTTGGCTGTCCTGACAGCATGAAGAGGTTGTATTCCCCCCACCTCACCCCCAGTGGACATTCCTCCCTGTCCTCAGAGCGATTGTCATGTTCTTCCTTCCTTCCACTGGGCTCACAATAACCACCAAGGACTGCCACCTCAAGCCCCGTGGCACAGCAAGCAGTCCCATTGCTGTAGCACGCCAAGAAGCCCCCAAGCATCAAGAAGCCCCACAGAGCGGCTCTGGGGTTTCTTGCCACCTCGCAGCTCTGGCGATTCTTGGTGTGCCACGGCTCTGGAGCTGCAAGAAGCCCCTGAGCCATGGTGTAAAGCCCCAGTCCCCGCAGCGCAAAGCCGCAGCTGTCCCAGCTCAGCAGGACAGGGTGATACCCCAGGTGCCCCAGCCCAACAGCACGACATGAATCTGCAGCCATCCCAGCATAGCAGCATGGCACAAAGCCCCAGCCACAGCTGTCCTACACTCCAAGGCCCCTGCTCCCCTGTCCTCTGCCACCCCAGCTGACCTTCACCATCTTCTTCCTCCTGCTGCTGAGGAGGTGCGCCCTGCCTAGCCCTTTGTGAGGCAGCTGCTGACTGCATGCGACATGGGGAAGAAGGCCTGACCTGGCCAGCAGCTGCCTCACAAAGGGCCAGGCTGGGCACGTCTTGTCATCAGCAGGAGCAAGAAAATGGTGGTCAGTTGGGGATGGTGGAGGGCAGGGCAGCAGGATCCATGGAGTGTAGCGGGCCAAAAGGGGAGGAATGGGGGGAGATAGTCAGGTGGGGGTTGTTAAAGCGGTTGTAAATGTGGATTCAAAATTACAGTGGCGCTGAAAAAATGGACTTACAATCTGTGCCCAAAGGTATGGCCATTACAGCACCTCCGCAATCACGTGATCAAAATTTGGGCACTTGGCAGCCTGCCCTCACTTACAACTGCAGGGGTACTGCAACTCTCCCATCTGCCTATCTCCCCCCATCTGCCTATCTCCCCACATCTATGCCCTTTTGGCTGCCCTGCACCACGGCACTTATCGGCGGGAGCTCTGGGGCTGGGGCTGAAGTAGAGGTCCAAGGCCTTCAGCAGTCTCAGCCAGCTGCCACCACCCCCAGGCCCTGAGTTCAGCCCCAGCACTGCCACTGCCACTGAGAAATGCTATCTCAGGCGCCACACCACTGGCCTTTGCCGCTTTGCACCGTTCTCCAGGCGGGACCTCTCGTTCCTTCCGCAAGCCGGTGTCCCACTCCTTCCCCAAGCTGGTGTCTCTTGTTCCTTCTGCAAGCCAGCATCCCTTTCCTTCCCCAAGCTGGGTCTTCTCATTCCTTCCCCAAGGTGTTGTCTTGTTCCTTCCCCAAGCCAGGGCCCCTCGTTCCTTCGCAAGCCGGTGTCCCATTCTTGTGATCCTTCAGAAACCTTCTGGTCTTCCCCAGGTCTTCTAGGGTGGCTGTGGCTTTGTGCCACACTGCAGCACACCCCAACTTGTGCATGGCCTGCATTGGGCCTCCCAGGGTCTCCTGCGCTCCCCTGAGGCACCCACCCCCACGCTCCTTACCTCCTACCCCGCTTAACAACCCACGATTCTTGTGTAACAACAGGTGCTGGGACTGCGGTCACTAAGTGAAACAGTCACGTGATGTCTCACTTAACTACCACATCATTTAGTGACCTAAATTCCAGTGCAAATTGTGGTCATTAAGCAAGGACTATCTGTATTCTATATGCAGGGATATGCATTCTCTTTTATCAAATATTTACTTTTGAGGATGTAAACTTTTCCTTAGCATCTCTGTCCTGCAACAGCAAACTTTATTGTAAGTGGCTGTATTGCAGTTGAACCAAATCATGTATGTGTAATGATTAAGATGTTATAATTATTTAAATAGTAAAGTTATACTCTAAAAACTTCCTTAACAGCCTAAAGTTCTTATACACTTTTACACGCTAAGAGTAGTGTATGAACTTATCTAAATTTTAGAAAAAGCATATTTGTTCTAATTACTATACAGCTGCTGCTATTTTTCTTGATTTGTTCTCACTAATATAAGAATATAAATTACCTCTTCAGGGTCATTTTAAGTGGTGGTGGGGAAAATAATGGTTAATGTCTATTTAATTTCCAATTTCTACTTGACATTTACCAATCTTGTGATTTTATCTATTAAGTATACACAATGAAGGTAATGTTCCAAGGAAAATATGGGGATTAAAAAAAGAAAAGAAATTGAATCGAGGCCCTAGTCCTATATATAGCCTGGGGTTAGGATGGCTGTGGAGCCCCTGCTGAATTTCTGTGAAGTTTTTGCATGTGGGGAGAGTTGCTATGGTCCAGGCAATTATGTGGTTTTTAATGTGTTTTTAAGGTGCTTTTAATATATGTATTGGACCTGTGGTATGCTGCCCAGAATCTTCTTTGAGTTGGGCAGCCTTAAGAAATCCAAGTAATAATAATAATCGCCACCACCATTTACCTGAGACTTAGGACATTTAATTCAATAAAGCTTTTTTCCAAGTAGATGTTGCAATGTAGTTTTGGCAGCTGGAATAGTAAAATTAACAAGATTAATTCTGCAACATTCCAAGAAAGTGCAGTTAACAATTCTTTTTTAAAAAACAGACCAGTAATCATCTTCTTGGTCCGAAGCCATTCCCATTGGACAGATTGTTAGCAATATTATACAGCATTGTTGACAGCAGAATTCCTCCAACTGCAAATATATTTTCCCAGGTGAGTGAAATTCTTATATGTTTAGAGTGTTGACACAAATTTCAGACCTCTTTTTCTTCAGTTTTATTTACAAAATAATCATAAGCTTGTTACTGCTAGTGTTACAATTACAAAGTTGTTTTATATAGAATGAGAAATTGAATGTCAGCAATGTCTAAATGTTCAAACTTAGCAATTACTAATATAATTCAAACTTTCTGTTATCATTTAAGTACAAATTTCAATCAAATGTTTGCATTCCTACTGATACTTAAAATCTGTATTTTTACTGCATGTAATAGCTGCTATTGGTTACGTAGGTACCAAAGTATTCTTTGAGTTGAACTCAGCTCCTGGTGATATTTAGCAAAAGTTTGATTGAGTAGGTGCCTTCAAATCAGCGTCAGAGTTGACCACAAAGACTTTCTCCATGACAGTCTTTCTCTTACTTCACTTCAGGGTTTCTAACAGTTTGACAAATGTATGTCATATCATTTTCTTGGCACAAAAAAAAGGGTTTGTCATTGCTTTTTTGACACCCTAGTCTAGCTTGTAGCCTACAGGTAGTCCTTGCTTAACGACTGCCCTGCTTAGCGACTGTTCAAAGTTATGACGGCGCTGAAAAACTAACTTTATGACCAACTGATGCAGTGTCCCACAGTCACCATTTGCATGCTTCATAGCTGGCTTCTGACAAGCAGAGTCAGTGGAGAAGCCATCAGTACAATAGCAAGTCACAGTCATGTGATGTCTCGCTTAACGACCATGGGTGATTCACTTAATGACCACAGTGGAAGTGACATAAGTCTGACGGAGTCATGTGATGTTTTGCTTAATGGCCGTGTCACTTAGCGATGGAGTTGCCATCCCAATTGTGGTTGTTAAGCAAGAACTACCTGTATTGAATTGGATTTCCTCCCACCCATCAATCTGACCCTGTTTAGCTTTTGAAATTAGTTAAGTGCTGCCACCTATCTGAGGAACTCAGAATGAAAATCCATTTTAATCGGAATCTGCAAAAATTGGGAAAATGTTTTGATTTGAATCTGGAACAAGACCATCAACATCCTGGAGATTCTCTAGACCTCTTTCTTAGACCATTCAATAGACCAGTCTGGACTACTCTAGTGATTCTGTGTTTCACACAAAACAAAATGAATAGGACAATGCTGGTGCACATCACCAATACCCCCTTGCACCTCCCAGGGTGCATATCCCTCCGGGTGGTGATTATTTTGTTTTGAGTTCAAAATATTTTTTCTGTTCCATGCATATGTTCATGTTATAAGGTGCCCTATCAAAATGCTCATGACTGACTAAGGAACATTGTGAGTAGCAGGTTGAAAAAGCAAAGGTTCACATTTTTAAAAACCTGAGAAAGCTTTTCCTGACAAAGCATGAGCACGATTGAAGTTGGTGGAAGAGAAGATCGAAGGATCACCAACTAAGTAAGTGCCAGCTGCCAGTTTGTCTGAACTGAACCAGAGACAGAAGAAATCTTGCCACCAATACTCATACGCTCTTCCTTAACTCTAGAAGCAGGAAGAGTAGGTTGGCATACAATTAGAATAGAGCACATATGTTAAGCTTGTATTGCAGTATCCATGTATATGGACTTATTAGAGCTGACATTGGAGTTCAGGGAAAAAAATATTCGTACTTTTGAAAAACGGTCTTATCAGAAAGGGAGGGGGGAGCTGCACATTGGAACACAGAGCAGTTGGGTAGCTGTAAATCATATTTGGAAAACTTCTTTATTGATTTTTTAATTTTAAAATAACAAACAAGGAAAATAAAAAAACACAAAAATAATCAACGCATACATACATTCTCAAAAAAGAAACAACACATAAAAAGTGCTTAAAAAGGGCAAGAAAAGAAAAAAACAGTATAGTATATCATTACAACTGTTACAATTCTATATATGCTTATCTAGTGTAAATATAATTCAAGTGCATATATATTTATTTCTAATACAAGTATATAACTATCATTTGTCTTTAACCTACTGTATTTTGTATCAGTGAGTTCCATATTTCCTTGTACTTGCCCATACAAAGTCTGTGCCTATAGGCAGTCTGCTCATAGATAGCAAGTGCGATCAGGTCTTCAGTCCATTGTGTGAAGTGGGCCATACGTATATCTTTCCAATGATGCAATATCAGCCTTTTGGCCATAATAAGGACATGGAGAATCCATTTATGTTGTCCAGTTGTCAATTTCCATGTAATAGGTATGTAATTCAAAAGAATATTACCTTTTGAAAATTTTAATTTTTGCCACACAGTCATATATATGTAATCCAGTACTTTCTCCCAGAATTTAGTAAGTATAGGACATTATAAAAACATGTGTTTTAAAGAAGCATTCATTATCATTATTACATCTCCAACAAAATGCTGTCTTAGACCTTCTCTATTCAAACATAATGGTGCCCGATAAATCCTAAATATTATTTTTTGTTGTAATAAGTCTTAGTTTAAGGTCCATTGATACTCTTGGTATAGAAGTTAAAACACTTTCCCATTATCTAGGCAATATAGGAACCTCTAATTCTTTATTCTACTCATTTCTTAGCATCTACATATCAAATTGATTTATTGATAACAAATACCTATAAAAATTAATAGTAGGTTAATCATATTTGCAAAGCTTGAGGATGAAGAAATAAAGCTACTTTTACTGTTTTTTACCAGCAGTTTGAATAGCACGGGGAAATACTGTTTTGCCCTGTCTCTTTCAGTCAGATCCTTCAGATCCTTAGATGTACCCCATGATACACAACTCTTGGAGTGGTCTATTCCCAAAATGTTGTATGAGCTATTCATTTTGTTTTATTCTGTTCTGTGAGGTTTATTCACTAGACTTTCCAGAGCCATTGGAACTATAACTTTGCTAATTTCCAGACAGCTTATCCAATGATCATCCTGTGAGTTGTAAGCTTAACACATCCAGAGAACATAGAGTTTTGGAGTACACAAAATTATCTTTATCAGACACATTTTGAGTCAGTGCACCTAGTATTTCCCTTAAGCTCATCCCCTGTAACTGATTGCAAATTATCTGACTGCTAGATAATTTCTTTTGCCTCTCTCTTCCTAGGGTGCTGTTGAATAGAATTCTAACCTTTTGTCTATGTGAGAACTTACAAAAGTGACCAGCTACATTACCCCTCATCTTGTAATAGAGATCCTAAAAAAAAGTTTTTAAAATAAAAATCCTAAAGTTTCTAATGTGTGCCATCTACTCTTTCAGTATGATACCGTTAATCACAGGCAAGAGAGAGCCAGTTTGGTGTAGTGGTTAAGGCACCAGGCTAGAAACCAGGGGACTGTGAGTTCTAGTCTTGCCTTAGGCACGAAGGCAGCTGGTAACTTTGGCCTAGTCACGTTCTCTCAGCCCTAGGAAGGAGGCAATGGAAAACTGCTTCCAAAATCTTGCCAAGAAAACTGCAGGAACTAGTCCAGGCAGCAGCCAGGAGTGAACACTGACTTGAAGGCCCCCCCCAAAAAAAAACCCACAGGGAAAGGGCTTGGTGATTGTGAATGTACATTGTTTTTTTCATTGTAAAGCTCTTTTTTAATGGTTTCAGTAAAAAATGCAGTTTTCTTCATCCAAATAGTAACTGTGACATTGCATGTATTTCTTAACATGGAAGCATATTAGTGCTCATTGATAACTGGATGTTGCTTTTTGTGCCTCCCAAGTTTTTCTTGTTTTAAAAGTATGTGTCATATATTCTGTGAAGTAATGATTTGATTTTATCATGTGAGTGTTCACTAGATGGCACTATAACCTCATGAATAAAAACAAGCTTACAGCAATAAAAAACGAGCTTACAGCAATTTTATAGAGGCAAATGAAAGTGGTAACAAATATGGGGGAAGAAACATACTTCTCACAGAACATTAAAAAAAATACTTTCCTTTTTAATATCTTCTGTAAAGGACAATTAAATATTGGACCTAGTTACCAGAATGATGAATATATGAATAAATACTACAGTTACAATTTTGAATAGAGGAACATAGCTTTACTTTGCTTTTATTCATACAAAACAACCTTTTGTATAAATAAAAGCAAAGTAAATAAATTTGTTCTATCCTTTTCAAATTGATTATCAACATTCATTATGCTTTCTTATGTAGTCAACTTTTTGTAAATGTCCCTTCTTTTATTTGAACTTTTGACTATCCATATAATTTGAGCATCATCATACAGCCTGAAAAAGTAGAATTCTGTTACTATAAGTTGGAATAACAAGAAATAGGAATGGATTGTCCTGAAAGTCAGTAATTATTTTAGGTCTAATGGAAGCACAGGGTTTGCTTGTTGGGTAGACAACAAAAATAAAAAGCTAAGATCACAGTTGTCATATTATCAGAGCTAAATAATAATTTAAAGTGATGCATGAGACTTATTAGAAACCAGTCTGGGTATCTTTAAGCTGAAGAAGACAATCTTCTTTCAGTTTTTTTGTTTGAAGATTAACATCAGCTACAAATCAGTTTGTGATTTGTCTTTAAATTGCCATATTCCTGGGACACAGTATGGGACCTTCTGATTGATTGGAAGAACCCATGTATTTCATTTGGACAATATGGAAATATAAAAACAAACCATTGCTGTTCAATAGGTGGATAAACTCTGGACAGAGCTAAATTATAACTGGGTTCTCATTGTGTTGTACAACTATAGCTATTATTTCTTTGTCACTGTACTGTTTAAAACAACTTAATTGTTACTGTGTTTCAGAATATACACTAGATGGCACTTTTATCAAAGAATTCTAGTCTTAAGCTTGTTTTAGACAGCTTCTTTAATGATTTGAAGCTCATTAAAATCTTTTCAAAAGCAAGCACTCCACTCAAGGAGTTGAAATTGAGCATAATAAAGTGTGTAGTTCATTGCATTTGATCATCTCCCATGAGATCCTAGCAAAGAAGATGGCAAAACATGGGTTAGACTATACCATCAGTAGAAGGATACTGAGCTGATTGAATAATTGTACTCAATGAGTGTATGACAGTGGTTCCATGTTATGCTGGAAGGAGGTAATGAATGACATACTTTAGGGTGTCTTCCTAGGTCCTATGCTTTTCAATGTATTTGTAAGCGATGGATGAGGAGTTAGAAAATATCACATTTGTGGGTGGAACAATGATGGTGGCAAATACCTTAGAAGTCACTATCAAGATTCAGGAGCTTCGTGATAAGCTGGAACAATGAGCAGAAACCAACTTTAATATGACAAATGCAGAGTCCACATCTGGGAAGGAGAAATTAAAAGAAAAAATATGGGATTAGGGAGAACCATACAGGGTAGTAATATGTGTGAAAAAGATATGGGGGTCTTGGTAGATAACAAAGTTAGTAGTGCAGTGCAGTTGTAAAAAATTAAAATATACCTTTGGCTGCAGCAATAGAAATATAGTGTCAAGATGAAGAGAAGTCACTATTTCTCACTATTCCCCATTGGTCAGAGCACGTCTGGAATATTGTATCCAGTTCTGTACATCACATTTTAGAAAAGGCATTTACAAACTAGAGCATGTCCAGAAAGAGCAACCAGTTAATAAGAGGTTTGGAAGGAAAAACATGCAAGAACAATAAAGTGCTGGTATGTTTAACTTGGAGAAGACCACAAGGAGACATGATAGTTATCTTCAGGTACGTGAAAGGCTGTCATATAGAAAATGATTGGGACTGTTTGAAGTTGTGCCAGAAGATAGGACAAGGAACAATGAGCTTAAATTTTAAGGTTGTTGATTTCAGTTGGACATCAAGAAAAATTTCCTAAGAGCTATTTATTAGGACTTCCTCACCAGTAGGTGGTGGTGGATTCTTCTGCTCTGGAAGTATTTAAGCAGAAACTGGATAGTCACAGATTGGACTAGATGATCTAGTACTTTTCCTTCTATGATTTACTGTTCAAAAATTTTTCGTGGGATTAGCGCAGAGTTTCTCAGGGGCTAATTTCTGTTGCACATCCTTCTATCTCTATTGAAATATATTGTTGGAGACTGTTACACCCAATTGCCATCAAATTAGGACTGGGGACAGGGAACATTTTAATGAATAAGGAGGGCATTCTATCTGTGCAGTTGTGATATTGTCTCTCTTGCATGCATGCACATGCATGTACTCCCCTCATATTTAAATGCTCATTATAAAGCAGACTTGAGATGTATCTATCCTGATGGATAACAGCTGGACAGGTGTGGACAACCAATAGCCCTTTAAATTCATTCTAGACACCTTAGTGTAGCCTGTTTGAATCAAATTATCAACTGAAAGGAAGAGAAGGGGCAGAGCTGGCAAAATGGAGGGGGGTTTTTTGTTGTTGTTCTTACACTCAGGAAAAGCCCCTCTAAAAAGAAAATCCAATTTTTCCTTCCTTTCTTTTCTCTGTTTCAGAATATTTGACAAATCAGTATGAGAAGAATTTCATACCCATTATGTTCTTCTTGAACTTCAGCCTCCTATTATTTCCTTTAGGGTGAGGTAGACTATTGGAATAAGCAATCCCTGTCCTTGATGGCCAAGAAGTGACCTTGGGAGTACATAATTTCTCTTTAGCACTATATTCCAGTTTTCAAGTTCCAGCCTCTGCACATCCCTTTTTCTTTGAAGTCGGAGAGTACTTTTCAGAGTGGGGAAGTAATTTTTTTCCCCGGTCTGTTGTAATTCAGAATATTATGCCACTTAAGACTTAACTCCTTAGAGTGACTCTACAATAATAGCTGTTCTTGACCTCTGCTATTATGTTATATTTGAAAAGTGTTTTTATTGAGATAATATTTTCTTGTAAACAAATTGCAGAGAAAAACATAATGTCCAATGTTTTATGAAGCTGCTTTGTAACAACTCCAGAACAACTTGATTCTTGTTTTTGCTCTGCATTCTAGAAACACTAATTTGTTGTCAAGTTGGTGTTTATTAAATTCCAGCAGAGAATGATAATATCAGAAAGTAACTATATTTGACAGAAGATATTGGTAAATGTTTGTTGTCCCCTATCTCAGTTGCATTTCTCTCATGTTAAAATTCTCATCCGAATAAGCTTTTTTTAGTTTGAGCAGCAATTTAACTAGCAATTTTTTAATGCTTTGCTCATTCTGACGATCTTCAAAATAAGATAATCTCAAGATCTCTTTCATTATTTTCCTCTAAGGGAAACTGTCTTTGTGACTTGGACATAAATTATAGATTTGTACAAATCTAGCCACCTCTGATTTTAAAACTATTTTTAATAGAGCATTTTAATACAATTAAAAAATGTAAGTATGATGGCAAATGTGCAATCCTATCATTTGTACATTTTGGCCACTAAAAATGCACATTACACATGTTGTGAGCATCTTTGTCCTGCAATACTTTATTGCTCTGATATTATTACAAGCAAATAAAGTTTGCATTTCCCTTGAATAATATTTTGTTTATGATTGGTACTGCATGTACAAGTAAAAACGCATAAAAGGAGTTTAGAACTCCCATTCCTGAATATTCTATATGATTGGTAGCTTTTCTTATTTTTGGCTGAATATGAGGTACATTTTATCTCCTAACTTTTAAGCATTAAGTGCAAAAATAATCCATGTTTATTTTTTTCTAATAAATTCTCTAATTCAGGCTATTTTTTCCCCATATTTCAAGGTTTTAAATCACCGAGAAACACTGTAACAGTTTGTATCCACATTGTTGGGTAGTAAAATGATTTTACATTATTTTCCTGCAAGTTAATGAAGCTTCCTTTCTAGTAGCATATGTACATATTTCTGATTTCAGGTGGAATTGCTTGATCCTAAACGGGATTCCTAATCCTCTTATTACTGTATGTCTTAATTTGCTCTGCACTGAAATTTTGATCTTTATGAGCCATTTTTTTCCCTTCTACTTTGGATGTTCTTATCTTTTAGATCATTGCAGTCTTACTAATGTGAATGTTAAATGCACTAAACTTTAATTTCTTAGTATGGAAATGAAGCGATGTCTTAAGACATTCTTTCTTTTTAAGGGGGGGGATAGCAAGCTCAGTTTTCAGTTCTGTCAAAGATCCTTGGATGACATTTGTACCAAATCTTAAGGCTCAAGTTCATGTGAGCATACTTAATAGTTTCAAACATTCCCATGGCTAAATTGTGAGTGACAGAGTGAGGCTTGTTCATATTTGAGGATTCTGTTAGCAGTTGGTACCTTTTAGGTATCTCCTAATTAATTAGTTATTAATTTAAGAGATTGCCAAGAAGAGGAAACAGCTGTTAAGATTATGATGTTGACCAGGAGTATTCAACATATATACTTTAAACGAAGTTTTTTCTCAAATAATTTATCTGCAGATTGGGCAGTGAGGATCACTTGAATTCACTGAGATGCATAAAAAGAGACTTGAAAATGAGCAAATAACTAGGAAGTGAAAATGGCTGCAGACGCAGCAAAAAAGCATGGATTAATCATGTTTGGGAGTGGCTGCCTAATGATTTTTAGCCTTTTATTATTTCCCTTTTAGTTCCCATTTTATCTTCCCTTGCGTTCTTAATGCAGGTACATCTTCGTTTTATCCCCGCTTCCATCTTGTTTACTTTGCTTCTTTTTTGCTGTATCTGCTAAAAAAAAAAGGAGCAGGTGGGGGGAGGGTATTTTTGTACGTGAGAAAGTTATTAGGTGCTTCAATCGCCCAAACACTTCTATATGCAAATAGGGGTTAATTAATTATGTAACCTAGTTTTACAGGCAATTAAACTAATCATTAATTAATAATATTCAATAAAAATTTGTCCTGATACAGCTTGTTTTTGGGAGTATGACCTTTTGCAATTTGTATATACATGCAGACACATATACAAGTATGTCACATACATACATTTATTGAGGAAGGTCCGGGATGGTTTTCAGGGTGGCTGAAAGAAAAGAGTGGGATATTGTGCAAGATTTTTCTCTGCCTTTTTTTTTTCCTGTCTATTCTTCTTTCTTTGGGAGGGGTCTTTTTAAATTTAGTTGCACTGTCCCTTTCAGTAAATACTATAGTTAACTCAGTTTAGAGTTAGCTGTTTTAGCCCTACCTTATTCTAAGTCAGGATGTAGTCTCATAAGGGTTGTGCACCTCTGGATTAGACACTGACTTGTGTATTTAGTATGAAGATCTATAGATCAGCCTCTTCCAATTTAAAGTTCTTCAAATATTTTTGATGTGTGACACTATACTTTTATTATTTCTAGCCAGTCTGGCTACTCGAGTTCTAGAAATAGAAAGTTTGAAAAATCCTACAATAATAGATTTGCATACCGCTAAGAATATATTTTGTGGTACACATCTACCTAGATTTCTCCCTCTGTTTATATATTCTGGGAATAGTCTGACTTGTTAATATCACTTTAGACTTTATCATTACAACTAATGAGAAAGTAACTTGTCTCTGGAATGGAAATGGAATTTGTAAAACTACTAAATAATTTCTTTTGGGTATCTTATGTAGTTTTGAATTAAGTTTGCACAAGGAGCTAGCGTTTTTTAAAATTTACAGATGGGAACAGGCAATAGGTGGGCAAGTACTGAAGATAAATATGAGAAATTGTGAACAAATTTTCAGTTATATTGCATGCATTTTGTGAATGTTTTGAAAGCACTCTTCAAAGATTATAATTTGTGCATTGCTTTTTAGACCTTCCCAATGTGCTGAGTGCCTATGAAATAGTCGAAACTGTTTTTCAGAGTAGTGAATTGTTTAATTTATAGAAAAAAGTAACTTTTATATCTGCTTTAGAGAAGATAAATATTAAAAGATCTGTCCATTTTTTGCATTTATTTCCAGCCTTGAAGGAGTTCTACATACACTGGAAAGTAGCCTTGGTAATGGTTTTTCTTTTTGAAAAAATAGGTCAGTTTGATATATCTCAACAGAGCGTATCAAGGTTATAATAACCTTTGTTTTTCACAGGTGCTTTAAATTATTTTCCAAATGGATTTCAGTTCCATTTTTCTTTGTACAAAATAAATGTGATCCGCACAAGGAATGCCCAAACCTTTGCAGTTTCTATGATTTCAATGTGATTTGTGCAAGAAATAAATCCTACATTGTGCAAAATGTTACTATGTTGGTGAATTTTTAATAGAGAAGTAGGCCAGTACTTGAAACATTTACAGAAAACTATAAGAAAATTTTGTATTATGGACATTTTTAAAAAACTTTGAGATGCGGACAGCGTCACAACAGCCAATTGCTCTAATAGATTATTGGAATGGATGAAGATTTTAAATCAATTAAAAACTGAACAAATTCTCTTTTCATTGAAATCTCGCTTTTGATAGTTGCTCGTAAAATCTGCCCTTGACAGAATGAGTTGGCACCGATTTGTGCAAGCTTAAGTGTGCTATATATGTCAGGGGAGATAAAAAGGAATGATGGAAAGAAGTTTTAAAAGCCCATAATTTTCTTGTTATTTCTTAAAACTTTTCACTTGTGACAAATATGGCAAGAACATTCAAGCTAGAAGTGGGAACAGTGTAGAAAGCGCAGCAGGGTGGCTTTGGTTAGCACTTCAGTATGAAATATGGCACTTTGAGAGAACCTGCTGTTGCACTAAAGAAAGCGAGCAGGCTGTACTTTTTATAGCAAATTACTGATAAAATAACATCAAGGCTTGTTATTAGTGTGAACAAAAAGAAGAAAAGAGAAAAACACCATATTTTCCTCTTAAAAAGCTTTTAAAAAGAGTAAAGGTAATAAGCGATCACATTTCATTTTAATTGATTTAAGACATATTTTTTCTTCTGGTGACAAAAGCATTTTTTCTCATGTTATTAATAATTGGGCTTTATTCGATATTATGAAAAATAATTTTATTCAAGTGATTAATATTTTCTCTTTTTTTCCTTATGAGGGATTTGGATTTTTGTATATTGTAAGTAGAGATTAGAAGGGCATTCAGATCAGATTTCTTGGGAGATTTCAGAACATACTAGCTTAGATTTTCAGTAAGCATGTTGTTCTGCTGAATATTGGTTTTTTAATAACTTTTTTGCTGAATAAGATAAAAGACGTTTTATCTTATATTTGTTTATATACGGTCCAAGAAAAAACAGTTCTGAAAAATTCCTGGTGTGTAGTTCTTAAAATCTGTAAATGAAATGTTTCATCCCCTGAATGTGGCAAGGGCTCAAAAATAGGAAAATGGTAGAAATAGAATATAGAAATATAGATTGTCAAATACAAGGCAATAATTAAATTCAGGTAAATTTATATTTTAACTCTACAAAGACATTGTGCAAAATGTTCAAAATACTTTGTTCGGAGTTCAAAACAGCTGCTCTGACCTTACTGATCAAAGATGTGTTTTGAACTCTAAACAATTCCGGAATGGGTAGAACAGTTGGAACAACCCATTTCAAGTTTGAAATGGACGGTTTGAGTGGAAACTGTTTCAAATTAAAAATGTTCTGCATGCCCCAAATTAAATTGTTCAAATTAAAGCCGGTGCTTGTAGTGTTTGATATTGTTTCAGGATGGATATTTTCCTTTAAACTGGATTTGTTCATGCAGTTTTATGAGATCAAGTAGAACATGAGTGGAATCTTTAGAATGTGGTGTTTTTTATTTTTTCTTTAATAAGAACTTTATTATATTATATTATATTAAGAATACAGTTAAAAACAAAAAAGAGAATACAGCAAAGATAGAAAATAGAACTAAAAGAAAAAAGACAAAACTAAAATAGTGAAGATAGATAGAAAAATAGAACGGAAAGCGACTTCCGACTATCTCCCATACAAATATAAATACAAAATAAGAGAAGGTTAATCTCTTACCACTAATTAATCCAAATTCACATTATTTCTATCAACACAAACCACCTAATCATTAAAACCCACAATCAACACTTTCATTTTTCCCCTCCACAAGCATGTCATCTAAGAAGGGTTGCCATAAGGAGACAAATTTAAAAAACAATATTATCTCTTATTAATACTATTAATTTTGCCATTTAAGCCAAGTCCGTTAGTTTAATAATCCATTCTTCTGCTGTAGGTATTTGTGGTGTTTTTTAGAGCATGTCTGAGGGAATGCTATTTGAGGGAACTTTTTAAAAAATGTGGCTGGTCATAACTTTTAGGCAGCATAGTTTACAAGTACCTGTGAACTGCATAGTTGTTTTTATATAAGCAGAACAATACTGTTGGAAGACTGTCTTATCTGATAAAACCATAGTTGCAGCTGTTGTCCTTTGAGATGTTAATGTGTCGTGGAGGTGGATGAAGCTAAAAAGCAGCAAACCATGGAGTCTGTGCTGTATTTCTGGAAACGCAAATGGTGGCTTGGATTCTAAGCAAACATTGTTAAGAAGAATGGGTAGCACTTGGAGATACAAATTTTCCAGAAATCTTGAAGCAACTGTGATTCTTAATTTTAGAATTCTTTACAGATATAGTTGCTTTATTGTGCTGTAGGATGCCTTATGTCTAACTTGGCAGAGTTATAAATATATGTTTAATATATAAAAAATGAAAAATACACTTAGACAATGCTTACAAAAGCACTGTTAATATTTTTAATTTTTGTGAGAAGTGCAGTTACAGAGAAGCATCCCTTCATTTGTGCTTGTTAAGGAGAAGCAAGCAGGCAAAAACCTTGTAGTCCTTCCCCATTTGCAGTTTACTGTGGCAGTGCCATGTCCTGAAAACCCAGTCTTCACCTTTCATCATGGAGTGTTGATTTTATCTCACACCCAGGCCATGAGTAACACAGCCTTAAGTCATCACTTCCTATACCAGAATAAAATTACAGGCAGTCCTCATTTAGCAACTATCTTGTATAGTGACCATTCGTAAATACAATGGTAATAAAAGGTAGTAAATAAAAATCAGTTTCTGACCAATGCGTGCACTTACACCCAAATTTCTGTGCCTGACAACAACGTGCACTGGAGTAAGAATAACACTGGCATTGGTACATGAGCAAACTTTGCCTAAATGAGGCAGCAGCAACCAGCAATCTTTGCAGTCTCTCCCTCTCCCTCCCTCCCTCCCTCCCTCTCTCTCTCTCTCTCTCTCTCTCATAGTTAGCTTAGCAATCATTTTGCTGGAACCAGTTGTGGTTGCTAAATGAGGACTACCTGTAATCTTTTCCCCTTTAAGCCAACATTATTCCATTATGGTGTCAAGTGTGTAAAATCTGTAACCCTTTTTCATCAGATGAGGCCAGGTGACCGGTTGTAGACATGAGCAGAGATGTGTTCTGAGAGTATTGGGAAGTATGGACCCAGCCCTTCCTCCTTTGGTTCCTATCCAACCTTTGCTTTCTCCATTAGAACTGTGTTTCCTTTTGTAGTATCCACACCTCTGGCTTCCACATTCTCTCCAAACTTACAACAAGGTAGAACAGAGAAGAGCAGACCTCCACTCTTTTGTTTGGGAAGAAGTTGAGGCAAATGTGTGCAATTCTCTGTTAACGGTACTCTGAAATGGTCAGATCTCCGCTGTTGTTTCTTTAGTTCATTTTTTTTAAAAAAACCTGGGAAATAGAAGGTACACAAACCAGCCTAATGAAGGCCAGGCAGAGTCCTAAAATGCAGTACGGTACGTTTGTGCTGCATTGCCCATTGGCTATTGTTTCCCACCAGCTTATGACATGCTATAAAGAGCCAGCAATAGGGACAGGAGGAAATGACATACCCTACATGTAATGACTGATGCATTCATAAATCTGAACATCATTCAGCAGAATACCCAAAAGAGAATAAACACAATACAGTAGAGGAATTAGCAGTGGGCATAGCAATTTTTATAGTATTTTTATAACTTTTCATCAACTTCTTGAAAACTTTGCTTTTAATTAGACAAGCTTCTCTTTTTCCATTTAGATTATTTAGTTGCTTAAATTATATTATTTATAAATATAATTTATATTTACAAACAGACTAATTTCTTTTACATCTGAACCATTTTATATATTATTTATAAAGAAACGTGTTAGAAGATCAGTTTTCAAAGAGTTATTCTGGTTGGTTTTCTCTGTCTCTCTCTTTTTTTTAGGCCTTTAACGACTATTAATTTACATCCCACTGCAATCCTACAACCCTCATGGTTTACCTGAAATGCAGAAAATTAAAACCTGTGTTGTATGATTTAAAGCAGCCACAAACTAAATCATAAAATTAAATGACCATATAGTGTAACAATAAAAACAGAAAAAAAAGAAGGTAAAAAAGTAAAAGATGACACAATAAATAAACATCACTGAAATGTTCTCTGTCTCAGTTTTAACAATCTTTGGAAAGCCATGAAGGAGGGAGCTGATGTCCATGGGGAGACTGTTTCTCAACACCAGCACTGAGAAGCGTTGGTTTCTCATTTCAGCTCCCCTTAACTCCCATAAATGTGGAACCTTGAGGAGCTTCTCCCTCAGTGATCAAGCAGGTTGAACCAATACAGGTTAGAGAAGGCTGTCCTGCAGGGACCCAGGTGCAACATCATAAAGGGCTTTAAATTGTACCTGGAACTGAATTGATAACCAGTGAAGGGCCTGCAGTATTGTATGATTTAAAGCAGCCACAAACTAAATCATAAAATTAAATGACCATATGCAGTATTTACATTCTCTCAGTGTCGGGTACAAGTTAACACCTAGGCTGCTGCATTTTGGATTAGTTGTAACTTCCATGTGTTCTTTAAAGACAGCCACGTATAAAGTACATTGCAGTAGTCTTATCTGGGTGGATATGAGAGGTAAGATTCTGTAGCCAGGTCCTCCTGCATCAGGTGAGTCCACAGTGAAAGGCTCTTCTAGCCGTACCTTCCATCTGCTGTGAGTCCAGAAGGACTGCAAGTTGCCCACCTGCTCATTCATAGGTAGCGCTTGCCCATCAAGAGATAGCAATAATATCAGTGGAGACACCTGATATATAAAAAGCAACTCTTTCTTGCTTAGGTCATAGTTTAAGACCCTCAATTGGTAAATATAAATATTTGCTCTATTTCTAATATTTTTATATATGATTGTTCCCTGTTACTACTTGTGCTATTTGAACAGGTTATATCAGCTGTATAGTTGTAATGCTAACCTAACTTACCTTGTTATGGAAAAATTAGTTGGGATGATACAGGTAAAGTGTTTTGGGGACTTGAAAGCCTCTAATTTCTAACAAGGATAATTTATATGTTAAAGTCTTCTGTAAAGTGGGAATTTCCTAACATTTTTCTGAACCTTGAGGGTAACACTGGGCTATTGTGGTCAACAATCAATCAGTGCGACAGAAATACAAAGACCCTACAAAAACAGTGCCACACCAGGCAGTTTACCATGCTGGTATTTCTGTGATAGAAGATCTCTTGACCTAGAATTGTACTGGGAATGTATTTTGCTCTTACAACTGAGCATCAATAAGAGTAAATAATTCAAAGCCCAGGTATAATCCTGTGGGCCACACACATTTGCCTGCCTGTCAGTTCTCGTGGAATCTTCTAGTGAATGGCAGATAACTGGAAAGAATATAAGTTATCTGTTTCTGCGGATTAAAAAAGGGAAGAGGCAAATTTGTTGATAAAAAGGGAGTTGATTTATAAACAAGGGCCCTTAGTAGCTTAAGTGGTTTTAAGGCACTGCTTGACTGTTAAGGAGAATGTAAATGCACCTTTTTGCTTTAGCTGTGTTTGTCTTCAGTACTTGATGGCCTTAAGTATTTGAAGAAAGATCCTCTTAATCACTCTGCTCTTATTCGTAAAACACTTAATATGAGATTAATAACAATGCTCCATTTTAATCTTCAAATTACAATATTAATTCCTGTTACTGTTAATATACTGTGTCAGTGCTTAATTTAGAATGTGCAGGATGGATATCAAAGAACGACAACACTAACGGAGATGCCAGGACAGTAATGAATCTTGAAAATGTTTATTAAGAAATTGTCCCTGAATATACTTACAGCATCAGAAGGATATGGCCCCAAACAGTCAGGTGAGCCCAAACTGCAGAGAAGGTTTCTGGAACTCGATTCATGAGGAAGCCAGGTAAAAGGGCAAATTTTATAGCCCTTTTTCCCCACTCCCCCGCCCTTTGGAACGCTCACCCTGGCATTGGCATAATTAGCAAGAAGGAAAGTAATGTTTGTATTTACATTCATTGGAGAGGAAGAAATTACAAGAGAGTAAGCAGGCACACAATGGGGAATACACATCGAAAAGAATGCGCTGGTGCCGGCTGTTGGCCTAGTGTGCTCATGGGTCCAAGCTCCAAGCCACCTAGAAGGCAAACAAGTGTGCAACTGATTAAAGTCTGGTCAGTTTCAGATAGTAATATATGCTGGTGGGAGGGTTCTAATCAACTGATGTTGCAGAGCTGAGCTTGTTAACTCACGGTTAGCACTTTTTAGGGAAGTGCTGCACTGCAGAGAAAAGCAACTCCAGAAGAGATAGCTTGTTAAAGAAATCTTTCTGCTCTGTGAGGAGGGAAAAAAAGAAAAAAACAGGTCAGACACAGGACAATTCCATATATTTAATTTTTTATTAAGTGCTATTTTCAATGCAAGTAATGCCTCTAGTATAATTAAACCTTTTTATAGGAAGCCTTATCAAAAATTAACATGCAACATTATCTGGGGTAAATGAAAGAAATCAATATTTTAATCATTAGAAATAGTTCAGATCTGTTTTATATGGCGTATATATCATTATTCAGAGTTCATTAAAAGGTCTTTGTTTTCCAAAGTTAAATGAATTTGTAGTAGTCAGTAGCAATAAAAAATGAGCTACGTGTATGCATAGGTATGCAATTTAGCAAGAAGCTGATGCTCAGGATGTGAAAAATGTAGTGTGTGCTGTAACTTTTAAAGTCCCGCCTCAGGAAGCTAGGTTTTGCTGCTGAGAAAAATACAACCGAGGGGATGGGACTCTTTGGAAACCCCTTAGGGAGCCAAGGGGACATTATTCCGTTGCCTCGCTGTTATTGTAATTGCAATTGCAGATCTGGTGGTGTATTTGGTCCACAGATAGATGAACTTCTGTATTAGTGGCTGTAGTAAGGGTCATATATGGCAGCAGAGTTTGGATTAGGAAGTAAAAAGAATTCCACCACAAACTCTAGTGAGAAGAAATTTGGGAAATCAGCTGCAGAGGACCAGTGGCAAGATAAATGTTTAGCTGGATCAAATTCCAGCTAGAAGTCTGCTGGAAACAAACTGGTGGTGAAAGCAAAAGGGCGGTACACTTAGGTCATAAACTTTACAAACTCTGGCAAAGTGTCTCTTTTACCTTTTTTAGTTGTTAAAAGCAGTGCAGAGTTTTTGGATGAAGTGTCTTCTTCCTCATTTTGGGATAACTGCCCAGAGTCACTCTGCAGTGAGATGGGCGGTGAAAAATTCAAAAAACAAACAAATTCACCCTGTAAACATATAACATCAATGCTATGAAATAGATTGTTTGGGAGGAAGAGGGATTATTCCAGTTTATCTAAATAATTAGGCTACATTGTTTTAATTATTTAGTTTAAATTATTTTAATGATACAGGTGTTATTTGGGTCTTGGTTTTAGTTGCATTTACTTTATTGTGTGAATGAGTGTTGCGTGGGCAGAAAGGTGCAATATAAATTTAATAAATAAAGGATTTTTCCCCTTCAACTCTATTATTTGACAGTAACAAAACGAGAAAAGGAAACAACTCCGGATAGCTTCACAAAATAAAAGGAAAACTCCACATTATATAAAAAGCATAGTCACCCCAATGGAACAAAAGAAGAAAATAAAAACACTCCCAGGTCACTCCCAGCCTAAAGGGTCTGCCTGACTTCCTAACCCAAGGCTTGAGGGAAGAGCCACATTTCCCACAAACCTTTCGAAAGGTCGCTGAACAAATGGTCAGAACTCAAAGACTACCTATAGGTTGTTGGTGTTGTCTATTCCCAACCTCTTTGCTTCTCGCCTTGCCAATTTCAGCCCTCACTCCAGCATCTCTTCAAATTTATCCATTCTTTTTTTTTTTTTTTGCATGTTTTGCTGTGTATAATAGCAGCTGTTGCCAGTTCAAAATGGCTCCATCTTCGAACCTTTTAATCAAGTGCAACCTTAGTTAACTCCCAAGCATATTCTTCCAAGGAAAAATAAAGTTTGTAGATTTGTTGTGGTGGAAGTGTGCTGACTTCTGTGCAGAGCTAAAGTTCCTTAGAATGAATATATTTTGGAAGTCAGAGTTACCACAATATTGTGTTTGTTTTGTTATGTTAATAATTTTATAAGCAAAATTATAGTAGATGAATAACTCCTCAGTTTAGAGCCAACAGATTGCAAACAGGTACATCCATATTAAATTCAGAATACTTATAACACTGCACCTCCTCTCTTCCTACCCATTGTCCTTGGGATAAGGCACAGGGCTTGAATCTTCAGGAATTAATGGAAACAGATAGGCCTGACCTTCAAAAATGAAGTTTTGAAGTCTGGTGGTTTGGGAAGTAATGAAATTAATGGGTTTAGAGTAATTGGAAACCACATGATTACATGTATTATGGCCACTTAAATCTCATTTAAATAATTATGACCACATATATTATAACTTTGTGACTAAGGAGAATAAAGATATTTCTAATTTATGGCAAAAGTTGACTTATACCCCAGAGTTTCTGTAACTGTTCACCTGTTTAATAAAAAATCCAAACTTTTGTTCTATTTTCCCTGTAACTCTTACAAAATCAGATGTATCTTCTGTAATTAACATTTCTTAAAGGTCATGCTGTTTCAGCTTCTCAACTGATTCATCTTACTCTTCAATCGACTCTTCTCTAGGATATTTATTATAGGTTCTGTGTACATGGTTCAGACTAGAGTAACTACTTCTTTTAGTTTAGTAAGTGATTTGAAATGTTATCTAAGTTTTGGTTGATTCTTGACATAAATAATGAAGGGGTAATATATACTAGATTTAGTTTTGGTGACTTCAGGGTTTATCAATCTAAAATTCTAGTCGGCAGTATATTTCATGTGCCTTTATCTGGGAAGTTAATGCCTGCATATTTCTTGCTTTGGGCATTCTTGTGTCCTACCTTTTCTTGTTGAATTATTAACTAACAAAAATAGCCTAAGTTTTATCTTTATTCATTTCAAGCAAAATAAGCATTGACTGACTCTTTACCAGTTTCTGCATTGCTGTTAGAGGAAAACAAACCTATTTGGGGGTGAGGCAACAATGCAGGTTTAAGGCTGAGGCTATTGGAAATTATAATTGCTTCCATACTGGGAAGGTATTTTCCAGACCATGTAGAATTAGTTTTGTTTTGTTTTTTTAATCTAACCATTGCAGCTCAAGCTGAAGGTAAGAAAAACTTTAACCCAGTGCTCTCCAAATTACAACTTCAGTAATTCCTGCTAAGCTTTATAGGAACTAAGGTCAAATGCTTATAAAAACTGCCCAGTGTTGCTGGGGGTTGGGTGACTAATTAATTAATTAACACTGAGGCCAAAGGTTTCAGTTGCATGACAATTGTAGCAGTAGGGTTTGGGTTCCTCTATTACTTGTGACTGAAGACAATGTTGAGATCCAAGCATGCCTATTTCAGATTCCTTGCTAACCCGATCTCAATTTCAGGCAGTGAAGTTTAAATCCAGAGTTAATTAATTAATTAAGAATGATGGGTATGTGACATAATATTTATAAGCAAAGTAACCACTCTTAAAATGAAACATCTGGTTTGTCATCCCTTTCCATCACATGCTGCTTAAATACCCTATTCATTTCTTCCTAGATAGACAGACAGATCACATATATTTTCTTATTTGCTAGTCTAGGGGACCAAATGTGTGGGATTGTGAGAAGCCATAAAACTAAACATTCAAACAGTCAGTATTTATATGCTCAGCTACTGCAAAACAGGGAAGGGGTGATTCTGTCGCATTCTCATGGTATATGACAGCTTATTGGTGATCACATTAGCAATACAGAAGGGATGCTGCCCTTAGATATTTTCAATCTGTGTTTTGGTAACAAGGATTACTTTAGTTTAGAACAAAGGGTGGGGGGGGGGCAATAAGGCTAGTGTTGAGATGAAGATAGTTCTCAAACCCTTGGTTTCTCTGCTGTCCATTATAAATGAACGTCCAGATAGAAGTTGCCCCTATTGTGTCCCAATAAAGCTCTTGAATGAAGTTCTTTTCATAGCTGGTAAAATGCAGTTTGCTTCCTTCTGCCACCTGCCAGCTTAGCACCTGCTCTATTCTGATCTCATACATTTGAACAATGTGTACTTCCAGGCTGAGTGTTGATTATTATGGGCTTGCTGTTTATGATGTTAGTTTAGCTTCACTATATTGTTGGTGATCTTTCTTGCCACCTAATATTTCAAAAAGGCAGGTGTCTCGTAAAAATTCATCAGCTCTCTAATAAGCCTCAGAGTCTGTTTCTAGTCTGTTGAAAGAATAGTTGAAAACAATGGGAAAAACACCTAAAATGAACATGGCTTCATTTTCCCAGCTGCATTTAATGGCTTTTTAAAAAAAATTCAGCTGTGGGAGGGTGTCTCAGCAAATATTGTAAAGAAAATTGAAAGATAAGACAAAAATTAAGGTCTACATTTGGAAAACATAAATGCTTCTGATTAAAGGAGAACATAACATACTATAAATATGTGTGGAAAGAGCAGAGATGGTGTGTCATAAATATACATTTTTATCTCGGGTTTCTGTGATCTCACGTAGCATAAATTGGTAAAATGAGCTTCACAGTTCAGTGGCAGAGCCTAATTTATGTAAATTCTCTTCAGAATAGGTATTAACCTTGATCGTTATTTCCGGTGTTCTACATTAAGTCTTGCTTTGATTCAGTAATTAATGCAATCTTCTATGATTAATCAACCTCACTATTTTTTTTAACATATCTCTGTGCTGTTGATCATCATATAGCATAGTATTGGGAAATCAGGTAATATTAAGCACTGGTGAATATTTTAAAAAAAAAACAAATAAATGCT
This sequence comes from Python bivittatus, assembly GCF_059951505.1. Classification (NCBI taxonomy): domain Eukaryota; kingdom Metazoa; phylum Chordata; class Lepidosauria; order Squamata; family Pythonidae; genus Python; species Python bivittatus. Next base: position 8,431,728 of record NW_028277037.1, on the reverse strand, counting down.
GAAATAGGTTTTTCCATAAATGGGAATGTTTTTTTTTTTCGAAATCCAAAACATCTAAGAGAATAAAAACAAACAAAAATAACAAGGAAATGAATATGAAAATGCCATAAAATCCATAAGTATCCATTCTGAGCCAAATTACAGCACGGAATCAGTAAAATATAATATTACAACCTCTTATTAATGACAGGTAGTCCTTGTTTAGTCACCACAATTGCAACCGGCAATTCAGTTGTTAAGCAAAGCAGTCGCTAAATGAAACCATGACTGTGCTTATGCTCTTACTTCAGCTTTCTTTTGCCTTACAGACCTGCGAAGGTCATAAATGCAAGGATTGGCCTCAAAGTTACTTTTTCATCACTGTCGTAACTGTGAACAGTCACTATATGAGCTAGTTGCTAAACGAGGACTACCTGTAATTATACTCGATAGAATTCTTACTGGTTGTTGATGTTGCTAAAGGTGAAGAGACCATGATCTGGCTAAAGTTTTAAACTTTATTCCAAAATAAGAACTTTATTGAGAGACAGAAATTAACTTGTCCTCAAGGAGATAAGAAGCTGTTATACAGAGGATGATTTTTGATAATGATTGCACTTTAAAAATTGGTATATCATAATTTATACATTTCTTAATAATACATTCGTTTATTTATTCATCCAATGCATAGTATTGGTTATTATAATGAAATGTCCAATCAGGTCTGGCAGGAGGGGCAAGTTGCAAGTCCTTTCTACTAAGGAGTTCCATCTGATGGGATCCAGGAGGCAAGCCTTCTCTGCCATGGCACCCGCCCTTTGGAACTTCAACCCCTCCCCTGAGGTGAGATTGGCCGTGATTCTATTGTCTTTCCAGAAATCCCTTAAAACATGGTTTTGTCAGCAGGCTTGGAGATCCCATGGAAATATGGAGCCTGTGAAATGGCTATATTGTATGTGAGACCTTGAACACACTCTCCCACAGTTTTGTTTGTTTTAATTGTCTTTAATGCTCAGTTTTTAATTGTTTTGTTTCAATTGTACACCCTCCAGAGTCACATCATGAGATGAGCGGCTATATAAATTTGATGAATAAAAATAAATAAATTTGAAATTAAATGGAATTTTTGTATAAGTTGGAACAACAGTCCAGAACCTTTGGCTGTATAACTCACAAGCCTTTTACACTGGAACATTTAATTTTTAGAGTATTCTAAAATAGAGTATTTTAGAGTATTTATTTATTTACTTTTATATGGCTGCCCATCTCAACCTCATGATTCTGGAGAGTAAACAGCAGTTAAAAACATAAAATATCAATAATAATATCACAAAATATCAATAATAATATCACAATAAGTACAAATCAGCAGCCAATACAACCATCCTATGGGTTCTGTCACATATTCCAGCCCCTATGCCCAGTGTTACAGCCAGGTCTTCAAAAGGCCACCAGGGTTGGGGCTAATCTAATATTTGGAGTGGAGAGTTGTTCCAAAGAGTGGATGCCATGAAAGAAAAGGCTCTCTTCATGGGTCCCACAAGATGGCACTCTTTAAAATAGGCAGGACCTGTAGCATGTCTCTCCTGTCAGGACAGGTGGACACAATTGGGGAGAGGTGATCCCTCAAATCAGCTGCCCCATGCCATGAAGGGCTTAATAGGTCATTACCAGCACCTTGAATTGAACCTGGAAACACACTGGCAACCAGTGCAACTCATGGAGCAGAGGTATAATATTCGCTGATTGAGGAATGCACATAACTGCCCACACCACTGCATTTTGGACCTGCTGCTGCCGGATGCTCTTCAAGGGCAACCCCATGTAAAGTGCATTGGAATAGTCCATTAGGGAGGTATGAGTGACTTGAGCACAACCTTGTGGTCTAGGAACAAGTGCAATTAGCGCACAACATGAAGCTTATGCAAAAGATCTCCTGGCCACACCTTCCGCCTGTTCCTTGAAGTTATGCACAGCTTCTGTTCAGGCGGGTGCAACATTGTGCAAAACTAACAATGGAAAATCCCCAGAACCTGGAGGCCCCTAAAACCCAGAGCCACTCAGTCATGCTAGGGTTGAGCATATGTTAAGATAAAGCATCAGTCTGGTGTAATCAGAATAATTCAGTTAACAGAAATTATGTGACTGCTGTGTTATGTTTATAACATTCAACTTCAAAGCACGAAACTTACATAAAGTTTAGCTTATTTTGCCTAACTGAAGGGATGTGGCTTAATATTTAACATGTATATTTTTTATTACTTTTTAAATTTCACCTGTAAACCAGATTATAATTAAAATAGGATACTTCCTATAACAGTATGTTCCTCAAAAAGTCATTGTTTAAAATGTTAAAATCTGGTCAGAGTTTGCATTATTGAAAGCATCTGCTGTGCAAATCCAGTGATGGGATTTAAAACTAATACAAAGAGAAGCCATCTTCTATCAACTCTGATGGTTATTGTTTGGAACTTCAGGTATGTATTTTTAAGTGTTTTTCCTACTGACTTGATTTTTTTAAAAATGTGCTGAATCAAAATTAATATATTTGGTGCTGAAACTATTTATTGAAAATACTTGAAATCTTGCTAGGCTTTACTACTGCTGTAATTTATAGCATTTTAGAACTGGGCTCCACGGGGTATGTGGATAGATATATGTAGCTTCTTTTTTATGATAACCTGAATTGGCAGACAAGAGAATCTTACTCTGTGAAGGAGATTCTGGAGCTTAACTGAATATAGAAATTTCTGCTTTTTTCTGCCTATCTAGCTTTACTATCTGACAAGCTGGACATTTAAAAGCCTTATGGCTTGCATAAAATACAAAGATGAAATGGGATAAATGAATCCATTTTTGGAGAAAAGGATAAAAAAAAGGATGGTCTCCTTCAAGTCAGGTGTGACTTCATGAATACGTCCATATAGTTTCTTGGCAACAAAAGCCTGAGTTCTAATATTGAGCTAAAATCAATAAAAATTATACCCATTTGTACTTGTAATGGTCTGTTGTGATAATAGAAAATGAAAAAGTTACAGCAAACAGCCGTTTCAGACAAAAGCCTTTGCTCTTATACTGTCTCTTTAAACTCAGGCATCCAAATTAAATAAAATAGTATTTTCAGCTCATTTTGTACTTAAAATATTTACAGGTGTCTGTAAAATTACTATCGGGAAATGTTTTACTATAGCTTCAAGATTTAAATTTGAATTGGCTGCTGCTCTGAAACATATTTCTTTCAGATGTACCCACATGTTGACTATTTTATAGTCAGCAAGTATATAAGAATATATAAGCACAGCTGGATTCCAGGCCTATAATAAAGTGCTAGACTAAAGTTTCAATGAATATTTATAAGTATATACTTTGCATGAATTTTGTTGGAGTTTCATGGAAAAAAATAAACCATGTAAATACATCAGGAAGTGCAAAACCTAAGTAACATTTAAAAATGTGATTAAGCTAGAAAGAGGAAAGTAGTACATAGATAAGAATTTCAAGGCTGTATTCCTGAAGGATTTGTTTTATTACAGTCGTAATTCATTGAAGACAAATATTCTTTTAGCCACTGTGGGCCATTTCACATGATCCACAGAATGTTGTGCACAAGATTTATGTAACAAAGCACACTTCTGTGTGCAGGGTCAGCATTTCACTGAAAACCTTTTTTTTACTTGTAGAAGCTGGGGAGGCAGCATGTTGATACGGTTTTCTTCTGGGCTATAGATCATTGATGTGATAATGAACACAGGGTTGGCTCAAGGGGGGAAAGTATTTTAAATTAGTAGCCTATATTGCACCTCTTACATCAGGGCAGACTAATTTAAAAAACCAATTTAGATCACTCATTTGAAGTAAGTTTTCCATTGTTTGGGAAATTCAAGAACTATAACTCTGACTGCTTAAGCATGCTAATTTACAGCTTAATATAGCCAGAGTTAGCAATGTCCCATGGCTGCTAAGGTGGTAACCAGACCTACCCTCCACCATCCTTTCTTTATGCCCTAAAATCTCTCAAGAACTATCTGCATTGCTTGGTGAACTCTCATGAGAACTGGATTTGAAGAGATGGGATTCTTTTAGGGATGGAATATGGTTGCTGATGGTGAATGTGAAATTATACAGCAGCTTTTTACCAGCTAAGGATGCATTCACTGTTAAGTGTGATAGAGTAGCCTCTTCACAAAGGCAGAAGTGTAGTAATCTAAAATTCCAATTGATTCTCAGCATGCCCAAGATAGAGCAACTTGTCTTCTTCCTCAACCTCCCCCATTCAATTGCTTTAACATAACTTGGAATTAGCTGCACTGGCTTCATTTTTCATTCTTGAGATTACCTGTTTCTTTTGTTATTCATAGTGGGTCTCTTGTCAAATCATATACCATTCTTAGTTGCAAATATCTGTTCACCTTCTCTTCCATCAGTTCACATTTTTCTTCTCCTTCATCTTGGCTATTCTCAGCAATATGGTTGAAGCTCTGGCCAGTCTGGAGTACAGATACAGTCCAAGTGACTGACACTATTGCATCAAAGCACACTTTTCTCCTCTACCAGAACTCCTTGGTTTACTAGACAAAATGCGGTTTGGGATTAATGGAGCCATGACAAGAAGGATTGATACTTGTAAAGGGGTAAAACAAGGGTGCATACTTGCACCATTGTTATTTAGCCTATATATTAATGACTTACCAGGACTAATGAAGGACCCTGAAGTACATATGCCCAAGGTGTTAAACACATATTGTAACACCTTGCTATACACTGATGATACGATTTTACTATCATATTCACAAGTTGGGTTGTGTAGGTTTGAATGTCAACTGTATAAAAAAGAGAGGGATCAGTATCTTGGACCGCACATTAGACGAATGATCTATTGGGATCCTTATATTAAAACAACATATTTAGTGTGCGGTCAGAATTCAAACATTACATATAATATGGCCCTTTATTTGAACAAAACAGTACAATTGAGATCTGCATATGTGGATCTGATCAGAATAAATTGTAGGTTATAGAAATACAATTTTTTCTTTCTTTTAATTTTAATTTTAATTTGTTTCTCTTATCCTAGTTTTAATATATGGTCTTCATAATGTCTTATGTTTTATATGTTTTATACTCTGTATCTTGATATGGCCTAATGGCTAATCAATAATAATAAACTAAACTAAACTACTAGACAAAATGGAGTTGTTCTTATTGAGAAAAATGCTGGGCTCTGGGTTGAGATGAAAAATGCTTTGGATGGAAATGTACTACCTTAGAAGGAACAGATACACAGTTTGGAAATGCAGCTAGATCTACTGTCACTGGATGTGCAGATGGTGACTGTGGTGGGGAGCACATTTGCATAGTTATGGCTAGTGCACCAATTGCAACCCTCCCTGAGTCAGTTGGGGATAGGAGTGTCATCCACTCCTTGACTACAGCCTGCTTTCACTACTGCAATATATTGTATGTAGGACTAACCCTGAGAAATATGTGAAAATTGCAACTGGTGAAAAAGGTGGCTAACTGGCTACTGACCACTGAAAGATACAGGGATTACACAATGTCTCTATTAAAAGATTTGCACTGGCTGTGTTAGTGGCCACAATTCAAGGTATTGACATATAAAGACCTCAATGACTTGATTATTTGCAAGGCTGCCTCTTCCACTGTGAACCTGCTTGGCTATTCCGATCAACAAGGCAGGTCATCTTGAAGTTCCCCCTGCTGCCAGAGGCGTGACTATCTGGTATATGGAAAAGAGCTGTGTCCTGTGTGGCTCCCAGGCTGGAATGCTCTTAGTAGGGAGAAGCACTTGGTCCCCACTCTACACGTATTTAGGAATTTGGTAAAAAAAATCCCTTCTGCCAAACTTTTAATTGTAAAAAGCTTTTTTTTAAAAAAATTGTTATTTGATTTTAATTATATTAATGCTGCTTTTTATATTTCATATTTTTTTGTCAGTCTAAGTCAGCTTGGCTGAAACTGACAGAAAAGCAGGAGCATAAAAACAAAAATAAATAAATAAATATTACAATCTTCACTCTGGCTTTCCTAATCATACTTTGTTCTTTCACTACAGTATCTGTAACTGCTATTTCCATAATTGGTTACTTCCGTGACTTGAATCAGTTTGATGGCTTCCTGTTCTTTTCCATATTCTGCACAAATGCACATCAGGCATTCCTTAATCCTGGCTCTCTTTTTGTCTTCATGTTTCCCACTATCCTGCTGTAACCTCTGCTCATCCAATTTTACCAGCTTCATCTCCCCAATACGGCTTTCACAATTTTGTCTGTTTTTCTGTTCTGCTTCATATATGTGAAGTGAATTTCAGGGAACGATCTTGTCCAAGTCCTCTAGAAACTGTGACCAAATGAATGGGTCTCCTCAAGAGTGGTCCCTTCACTTAGAGAATGCCATCCCTATAAAAGTGTGCCTAGCTCTTTGTTAATTATCAGTATTTTACTCCTATGTATTGATGATAAAAATATTATTTTAATCTTTCATATTTTACTATGTGAGGTTTTTTAATACCACATTTTCTGTTTTATATCCTACAGTTTTAATAATCAATATATTTCTAATGATCCTTTTCATTTTCTGTGTTTTTCTAATTATTATTTTGGTACTGCTTTATCTGATATTAGTTGTTTGTGCTATTTTAAATTATGTTAACATTGTTGATATATTTGATATGCCAGAAACAATAAATAAAATAAACTTTCTCCTGTTCCTTCCTGAAAATGTGAGTAACTTAAAATTCCCGTCAAATCTATTTAAAATTCTTTTTTTGTGTGAGCAAAGAATGTACTGTTAGCTCAGTCTTTTCCGATTTCAAATCTTGAGGCAATACTAGATTTCTATACTGTAATCCACAACCAGCATGGAATGGAATGATGGGAGTTGTGGTGCAACTTATCTGAGGACTAAGGGTTGAGAAAGGTTGGCTTCATTCTGAGCTGTTTCTGAATCCTGACCATGTAACTGCCTTTACGTACATCACTATCTTTCTGCCAGGGCTTTTTCCTTCACCCTCTATTTTTCCTATTGCCCATTTAGAATATCCTGTCCCTGCAGATGAAACTCCCAGAGTTTCCAGTCAACATGACAATTTCCTTACTAGCTTGGAATTCTAGAAGTTGGAATCCAGAACATCTAGAAGAAATTAAGTAGCTATGTATAGGTCAGCTTTAACAAGCCTGAGCTAATGTAACACGTTTCACAAGTTGTTCCTTTCTGTCAGTTCCTTTTGTAATCACACACAGAGAGGCATAAAATAAATATTATTGTTTGTGACTTCCCTCATATAGGTAGTTTTGTATGCAATACTCCCTAATATAAGTAGTTTAATATACAGTTCTTCTAATTTTAATTTTTAAAGCATGGTGATTGATATACACTTTACTTTTCACAACTTTCCCAAATAGGCACCTTTTCCCCCTGATTTATTTCATGTGTGCGTGTGTGCACGTGCGCTTTTTTTGTTTTGCAAAAGTTTGAGCAGAGCAATTCATTGCTGTCTGTCTGCATTCTCACAGGAGTCCACTGTATTGTATCACACTGTTTTGCTCTCTATTTGTAGCAGTTCCTTTTCTTCTTTTTTAATATTGCTAGCACCAAGTTTGGGAAGGGTGACTTAATTGTACTGTCATTGGTACAAAGACTTGTCTGCTGCTTGCCAGTTCTTTTAAAGTCAGCATATGCAGTGATGTCACTGTATAAATGATTTTCAGAGGGGAGGTTGTATTGGTTTGCTGCTTAGACTGGAATCCACTAAATTACCATTTTTTTCTGAGTAATTATTTTTTATTGTGATCTCTGTGATCCACGCAAGTCATGCATGTTCATCTAATGTAGGAAGTAAAGAGAAAGAAAAGAAGATAAAGCCCTGATTGCAAGTGGTAGTCTCTAGGGGCTGTTTGAGCTGTGAGAGTCCAGTGTCAGTTGTTCACAAAGGTGATTTATTTCCCTAGCATGGTTTGGAGCTGCCACCTACGTCCCTCCTGGTTGTGCAGTGCCCAGCTCTTTATTTGTTAGATGTATATTCAACCATTCCTCCAGGACCATAGAACTCTGTCTATGAATTTTTCCCCACCACAAAAAACCTGTGAGATAGCTTGGACTGAGATATTGTGAATGGCCCAGAGTCACCTTGTGAACTTCGATGGCTGAGTCCAACACCTTAATACTACACTGAATTTATGAATAGTCTTCACTTATTGATGGTAATTGTGACTGGGAACTCTGTTGCTAAGCAACATGGGTGTAAGGCGTGATGTCACATGACTGTGCCAATGTACGACAGCAGTTCTGGCAGTCCCAGTTGCTGTTAGGTGGGTCCCGCATAGTCACAGCATCCCACGGTCATGTCACCATTTGAAGCTGACCTCCTGCCAGCTTCTACTCTGTTGGAAGCTGGCACTGAAGATTGCAAATGGTGATCATGTGACCGTGGGACACTGTGACATCTTAATTGCAAGCCCGATTGCTGAGTGCCCGAATTGCAATCACATGACTGCAGGGATGCTGCAATGGCTGCAACTACAGGGACCCATCGTAAGTTCCCCTGGTTCAGCACTGCTGTAACTTTGAACCATCACAGAATGAGTGTACATTAAGTGAGGACTGCCTGTACTAACATTTTAAGGGAGTCTTTTAGATTGGAATCACAAATAATTGTTACATAGTAAACTATGCTTAGTAGTGTATCGATTTAATATTAACAGCAACTTAGGGCTGATTGGCATACTAATTTTTCAGGCGGCAGAATATTGATAAAAGTTGCTCTATTATTGCTGCAAATGTCCTGTAGACCTGTGACTTGCTATACAATCATAGATATGTAGAAGTCATAACTTTCCTTAAGGTGCCAGCATTTATTGTGACTTGACTTGAAAACTGCTTAAGGCTCTACAAACTCCCCATAAAGTTTCTCTGGGCAGATCTTGCAATGTATACTACACTTCTGAATAACTTCAGTTTCAGATGAGCAACTTGCATTGTCTTGCCCTTTTCCCCCTCCCCGTCTCTTTCTCTGTCTGTAATTCTGTAGGCACTAATTTGCACAAGTGGTGTTGAAAAGAAGTGCTATGTGAGTTCATACCTATTTCTGTGATGGTAATGCCTCTCTTTCATCAGAAGAAATTGGGAGTGTCAGACAACGGAAAGTAAGTGGCTTTTCAGCAGGCATTCATTGGAGAGGCACACTTGCAGTGTAAAGTATTCCAAGTACATGCTGTGTGTGTACTTAAAAAGATGCGGAGGTTAATCTGCTATTAATATTTCATGGCTGATTAGTACAAGTGGGACCAAAAGCTTTGCATCAGGGAGGTGATTATTATTTTAGAAGTGTCTGCTATTCATCTAAAATCCTTCAGCATAAATTTATCCCTTTAAGAAAGCCTGTCCGTATACCTTTGCTCATGCTGTGTGTAACAGTGTTATTGGCTCTATTCATTCACGTTATTAGACTGTTAACATATGCAGCTATCACTTCCTAGGGCTGTGGAGGTTGAATGATAGGTAAGAGATGGCACAAAAATTATTAAAATGAACAAAGTCCAAACATGCATTGACTGTTCCTCTTTTTCATAATCTGAACTCTTTCCCTTGTCTGGAATGATTAAACTGTTTCTAGACAATGGTAGTAGTCTACCACTACATTTAGTAATGTAGTATCCTTTAATTTGGCATCTTATAGTTATGTTTCAACTGCAACTTCTAGATTTCTCAGAGTTGCAGTCCCAATACATAATCTGTATCAAGAGCACTTAGAGAATTGATAAAGTGTATGCTAATACAGAGCATATACTGGAAAGTTTGCAATTCAAATTTCACTTAAGCAGGACCAATCCATATGAAATTAATATAGGAGTGTTGCACAGGGCTCTTAAACATATTGCTAACTGGATAAAGTGTTCTAAATGTTAAAATGTACTGCATAAATACTGAATATGTTATTATGTATTATAAATCTAGCAATAGATCTTTCAGGGTATGTCTTATTATATTGCTGGTTCCATTATGGAACTTTCTCCTTGTATTATAGCACTGTTGTTATAATAGAGCTTCTGAACTCCCCTTAAGGATGAGAAAACTGAAATAGCTTTATTGAAACAATTTTGTAACTTTAATTTTATTGAGCTAATGGGGTGGGGTTAGCTAATAATGACATTTTATGGTTTAGCCTGAACATGGCTCTCTTCCTACAATGCCTGAAATTAACTAGATTTTTGAAACTTTGGCTAAATTGCCCTTTAACTAATAACCTAATGTTTCAGATTCATCTGACTAGATTATGAAAGCTCTCGGTCTGTTCTAGAAATATTAAGAAACGCCAAGTTTGGCCTCTAGAAGTGCAATTTCAAAACATCATATTTCAAATTTAAGTTCCCATATATGCTGTGAATCTAGCCTCTCATGAAATAGCATTTTAAAATATATGTAAATTTCAAAAATAAGCAACCAAATCATTTTGATTATGGATTGTCTGTTGTAATTAAACATTTGTACCACGTGACAATGAGCAAGATTGGATCGATATCCTTTCAGCACTTAATTATCCTAATCTTTTAAAATGGACAGCAATTAGCACATGCATTTCACACGTCTTAAAAAATATGAAAGCTGTATACATCAAGCATGAATTTGCATTAAGGTAATTTTGTTTTGAAATGTGTTAATGAAGACCTAATATTGAGGAGCATTTCTAATTTTCTATAGTCTACTAATTATGTTAGTAATGTCAGTGGTTTACAAAAACAGATGATGCAGTTCTTTAGAGATGAATCATTACATTCACTTAGAGTCTAGTTGGAAACTCTTGAAGAAATCATATTCTGAATTTGAGTGTATCAGCACTCTACTGTTTTTCCTTTAAGATTAAAACCCCAACATTTATTTATTATGGTTGTGTGTGGGAGGGAGGCAGGTACATATTGGGAAAAATATTAGCAATCAGCTGAGCGTTACATAGGAAAGAAACCAGGACAAAGAGTAGGAGGTATATATTTGCCTGAATGAGGGATTTCAGTATGTGGTTAGTATGTGTCATGTAACTATGAGAAGCTTAATTTGCCAAAACTGTTTTCTACAAAACATTTAAAAAATATAGGAACATCTTTTACATCTAGCGATCCTTTTTCTGCGTGCACATATAAAGGAAAATAAAGCATACAGTGTTAAAGAGGTTTCAGAGTCAGATTTAAAATATATTACTGCATAATATTATTATAAAGCTAAATGGATACAATAGATTTGATTCATAATCTGGATGTGAGATTAGCATGAGCCCCGTGTAAAAGCAGAAAGAAACAGGAGACAATTTTTAAAGCATCAAACAACATATTCAAACAGTTTTATGACAGCCCTCCTGATTTCTCAGTTAATGCAGTATTGCTGCCTGATCAAACAATATTACCGACAAAATTTCTGAATATATAGATTTGGCATTTTAACACCATGTAGAGTGATCTGGAGGGTAACAACTGACATTTCTTATCTAGAAAAATAATGCTGTAGTGTTTTGTCCTTTATGTTTCACCACTTTGGCTACTATATGCATTTATATTCATATCAGAGCAGCTGAAAAAGGCAACGGTCAATGTGCTTTGCTCCAACATTTCATTATTTCTGTTTTATTAATCACTCTGATAAAAAGCCAGTCACTCTCCAGATATCTTGGATTCTGGTCCCCATAATATCCAGGGTCTCAACAATGTCAGCTGGAGACTATAGGAATGGAAGTCCTACACATTTGAAGGGCAGTAGCATTAGTATTTTTAATATGTGCTTATTGCTAAGTTCTGTGTAGACAGAATAAAGCAACAAATGAATCAATAATATATTCCAATTCATTATGACATTGGAGCCTCTAAACTTCAATGCTGATGACATATAATGAATACTTTTATACACTCAGAGTGATTAGTAAGAATTTATATTAAAGGAGCTTTACAGGAAGCTGTGAAAAAGAAGTATCTTTACCCCCCAAAGAGAATATCATGATAGAATCTTTCTCTGTTTGGCCTCTCATACGTCTCTAAGCAGTCAGGATGTTATCCTGCATTGAGGTAAAAGACCTGTATCTTGTGCAGTTACAGGTAGTCCTTGCTTAGCGACTACTTGTTCAGCAACCATTCAAAGTTACGACAGCGCTGAACAAAGGAATGGTCCCCAGGCAATATGAGGATCTCTTACTCTGTAGCTCCCATCCTCCCGTCCATAGCTCTTGCCCGCCAGCCTGCTTGCCTGGGATGTGGTTTCAGTGGCATAAGCAAGCACTTCTGGATTCCCACCTCTTCCCATGGTGCAATCACGTGAAGTCCTTGCTTAAAGACCCACGTGATCCTTGCTTAGCAATGGCAATGGGGACTGCTGGGATTGCCATCACTAAGCAATGTGGTCATGTGATATCACACTTTACAACTGCATTGCTTAGCGATGGAAATTCTGGTCCCAATTGCTGTCGTAACCCAAGGACTAACTGTATTTATTTCATCTGCCTTAGTATTCTGGAAAAGCTAACTGCAGGCAAGGAAATAAACGTATTTGAGATTGACTCAATGGATATTTCCCAGTCCTTCCTCTAAAGGCATTATATTTAGCAGACATAATATTGTAGGTTAATTTAAATATACAGATTCTGAGTTAAATAGAAAAGTTTGTCATTTTAAAATTTGGCATTAATGATGCAACTTGGTCTTTTTGTACAATTTTCTTAAAATATTTCTTAGTCTCTGGAGTCCTCTCAGAAGGACATTGATTTGATTCTGAGAACAAAAAAAAATGTAATCGTTTGTAAAGAAGTAGCCTTTCCTTTCATTTCATTCCCCTACAAACCCAGCATAGGTTTTCTTTGCTGTAGCCTGCATAAATGGGTTTTTAGTTTTGTATAATTTGTGCAAGTACCATTGAACTTAATACCATGAGGCTAGTTATGTACATTTTGTCTAAAATGTGTTTTCAAAATGACATCTGGGGTTCAAAATGCTTTTCGTTACAAACCAGGGCTTTTAACATCTGTATGAATCTAAGTATCAGCAAGAATGGATTTTGAATAGGTTTTGCCAAAATAATTTAATTTTAATTAAATTGTTCTTATAATAGAAGCTTAAAATGAAAAAAATCAAGCAAACAAACAAAACAACCCTGTGGTGGCCATATGGATGACTCTGCTGAGAGCTCAAAATGTTAAGTTGATATACGTCAGGTTTGTTCAAGGTAGGCTGAGAACTCTGAGAACTTTAATCCAAAATATCCAAAAGCACCAGTCTGGGGAAGACTGTGTAGAACAATTCAGACATTTGATTACAATTTTATTTGATTATTTGAATTTTGCTACAATAGGCTCCATTCTTAACCATGGGTCGTCCTTAAACTGGGTGTTCTTAACTTGGGGACTACCTGTGTTTTCTATTAAATCTGGGGTAGTAAATAGGGATTCAGAGTTAGGGAGTAATTATGATTTTAAAAAGCAATATTATGTAACTATAATTTTTTTTTTAATTCTCAAGTTTAAGATAATAGACTAAGAATGCAACAGCACTACTTCTTTTAATAGCATTTTGCTCTCTACCTTCACCATGCTGTTTGTTAAGAAAAGTGTGACCTGTTCTGAGGATGATTTTATTTGTTTCATGTTATAAGATCAGAACCTTAACAACTCTAGATAAGTTGCAAAATTTCTTACAGCCACCATTGCTTTAGGTAGGCAAGTGTTGCCTTAACTTTAAGGTTTTACAACTATGTAATTTTTAAAGATTTTTATGATGTTTTATGTCTTTTTGTCATACATGATTGAGTACTGAATGCAATAAAACTATATATTGTTGTGAGCCACCCAGAGCTATGTTTTAAGGTGGGTGGCTATACAAATCTATAATAAAATAAAATAAATAAAGATGTTATTGCCTTCTTGGAATAGAAAATCACATGAGAAGTTTTTTTGAAGTATAAGCTAGAAAGAGATGACTAAACCTCAAATTATTAGTGTTTGTTCTATGTCTTCACTGTGAAACGTGATTTTACCCCCTTCCACTTTCTGGAGCTTTGGTCCCTCCATGGTATCATCAGAAACTTTCATTATGTTTCCTTCTACTTTTTACTGGATGCTTGCTTAATTCCAGGTTTTATGGATTGACAGGGATTAGTTTGCAAATGACCACCCATATTTGAATCATCGTCCCTTCCTACAAAGGGATGCTCTTTTTTTCTTGCAAAGTTAGATAGATGCTTACTATTCAGCTTTATTCACATATTCTCATGGATCATTCTTCATCTGTGTTATATATAACTTTCGTTTGAATCAGCCAGTCCCATTTTTCCTTTTTTCTCTTTGAGGATGACAACCATCAGGATTTTAGTTAAAATATTCTATATTCTGCACGATTCTAATAGTACAGATACAGAGAGGAATTATTTAAAGCAGTTGAAAAAGTTTGATAATTCCACTTCTACCCAGGTCATATAATATGATTCAACTTTAATAACTTCTTTCCTTGCAATTTTTATTGAAGATTTTAATTACGATAATAAAAACTAACACAAACTAAACTCAGAGAGAGAAAGGATTTTTCTTTTGTTCAGAAATGAAGATAGACTCACCAGGTGGCTTTTCAAACTTGTTGTTCTGAAGATCTCTAATAGCTTTAAGATGGTTAGATGAGTATTTCTTAAACTGATTAAAAAGCAAGGCAAGGGAACTTAGTGTCCTTTAAAAAGCTCTGCCACGGTTGTGAGCTTGATGACTGATCCCTTCGTCTTCCAGTGCTCAAACCCGCAGGAGACCACTGTGTTACTGTCTCCTTGTGAGGAGCAGCCATCTGGAATACACGTGGGTGATCTCCAGTCCTCTCCTTGTCAGGTGAGGTTCTGAAGAACCAGTCTATTCACTAGCTCTTCGTTCTTTGCCATGGTTGTCGTCTCTGCTCTCCTAGAGACATGTTTAGCTCACATGCCTCCCCCAGAAGTCCTTTAATCACTTTTTTCCTTGTATTATATATTAATTAAATTCACAGTAAAAGAGTCAACTCTGATTTACTTTGTAAGCCTCAGTTATTCAACCCAGCACATTTTTGATCTTCCCAAACTTGTGGGGCGTGGGTTTGTGTATGGGTATGGGTATCAAAATAAATATCATGTTAGCCATCTGTTCTGTTCAAACATTTTTAGTTAAAAGCTGTCCCATTTGTGGAGTTATTTTCAAGTCTCTCATTATCAGATATGTCCTCTGACTTTTAGATGTAACCAAAGCAATCAACATAGCATGTGGCACAATGAAAAATAAAATCATGGGAAGTCTTTTTGCAGCTTTATATTCTGTCAAGAGACACAGTTAATTTAATATTACATTTTTTACTTTTCTAGTGCATTAAAAACTTTCATCTTTTAAAAATATATCCAATCCAACTAATTTACTTACAGCTTTTAGAAATATCTGCTCTTTGGATTGAGGGCCTTTTCTGTTCACCCATAAGGGAAGTAAGAGAAGGATGCTGAGAAAGAATTTTTAGCAGTTCATCAAAATAGCTGGGATATTTTGCTTTTGTCAAAGTGGTTTAACAAGTTGCTACTTAAAATGATTGTTCTTTTATAAATTATTTTAACTCTGGATAAAAATTAATTTACAAAAAAAAATTACAAAGAAATTAAGAAAATAATGCAATGGCAGTGATTATGTTTCATTTACAGTTGCTCTAGTTGTCTAAAAATTTGGTAGAAGGATAAGTTAAAGTTCTAAGCAGAACCTTGGGTCTGTTTTCCCCTCCTGATGTTATTTCCTTTAATACCCCTTATATGTATTTGCTGATAATTACAAGGCAGGAAAATGTTATCCGGTATAACTTTCTTGAAACTTGAGGACCTATTCAGCAATTATCTGCATAGTATGATCCAGAATGATTTTTTTGTTTTTTACTCTCATTCTCATTTTCTCAACCCCTTCCTAGTTACTAGATTTATAAATGTAGACAGGGAATCCTGTAGGTATGTTTAGAACGAATCTCTCCGATCCAGTTCATCCTGGATAGGATCCTATAGTTGAAGTATCAGTCAATAGGTTTATCAGAACTGGTATCAAATTAGTTTATTTTTAAAACTATATTTTACAGGTGTTATATAATAGTCTGAAATGAAGATTAGCAGGCTTGCTTGAAAAGGGGGTGTTGTTTCATTAAAACAGAATTATGGAGAAATAAGAAAAATAAGTTAGCATTCATATGTGAATTGTTCAGGCTTTTATTGTTAAAGAATTATGAAATTCAAACCTGGTGGCTAAGGTTTCAGCTTACTCAGATAAGCAACCTTGTATTGTCTTCAAGTTAGGACTGAAACCTTTATATCTACTGTAGCTTGATATACTTAAAGCATTAATCAGAAATTTATTATCCAGCCTGACACCATTTTAAATTTATAGCCAGAAGATATAGGGAGCAATTTTACAGTACTGACCTTCTGTTCCATTTTACCACATTTTAGGAAGAGCATAGGAAATTGATTACATTTTGTTGTTGTTGTTAAGACAGAGCTGGCACATTTGTAATGCAACGGCAAGGACGTTTTTTGAATTCTGCATCCTCCATATTATTTAGATGGTTCCAACTCCAAGTCATCTAAACTGGTGGATTTGCTCGAGCTTTTATGAGCCTCATGTCATTCCTGCTGTGGAATATGACCTATTTTCATTGGTAGCTTCTGAGTATAAGAGGCCAGCTGCAAGCATACCCTGCAAAAAATGATTAGCCAATAATGGTACACTGGGGTCTAAAAAAGCAGTTGCAATAACAGATTACCCCATTATGTTTCATTGTTGGCTGAATAAGGATCTAACTAAATGAAGAGCAATTTTCCTCCTTAACTTAGAGGTTCACAAAATTTGGGAGGCATAGAATAAAATATCTGTAGCGTAAGCCATTTCTGAATGGCATCCATTTCCATCTGTTTTCCTTTTCTAAAGCCCTAGCCCAAAATAATTTGTTTTGTTCTAAAAATAACTGTTTATATACCACTATTTCTTAGGCTCGTACATGTAAATACACAAAAAAGTTTTAAATTATACTATCAAGATTATATGTGCAACTCTTTTAGCAGGTATATCTTAATTTAGTTGATGAACAGTATAAGTTGTGCATGCAATCACTGTATGGAAATATCCCTAGAAAAATCTTTAGTTACCTTTTCACACAGTTGTGATTTGTTGACATAGTTACCTGTTCTCATCCAGCACAGAATATTGTATCACTAATCCAGAAGAACTAATACTCAACTTCAGTTTATATTTATACTCCTGAAAATTATTACCTGATGAAAGGTTAATTATCATTATTCAAGATAGCAGAAAAAGTATAGAGAGCTGCTTCCATATGCTGTATATGGAAAAGGGCTAGAGTATTCTTCTCTTTTACTAGTTCATTCACAACCCAAATTGGAGTTCTACTGGGCTAAATGTGACTCAGATTAACCACTACAGTACTAGCTTGTACCATGTTCTCCTTAATGCAGCTGTTTACATGCCAAACAATATTTGAGATCCAGTGCAGTGCATTCCATTCCGCAAGATCCCATGACCTTCTGGGCAGCAGTTTCAAATGATTCAAGAACTTACAGAGAAAAGGATAGGAAAATATGCATGTGTGTGTCTCTCTGTATAGATGTAGATATAGCTTTATTGAATAATAGAAAACAGATTCAAGCTTATTCTGGTAGTCACAATTTCCTTCATATCTTTCTTTTCCCCCCCAAAAGAATGGGTATGCACCTGAGAGCGATTAATTGCTATAGTGTAGCTGTCAGCCATACTTCAGAATTTTCTGAAATTTGGCTATAGTATTCCCTTACGGTAGTTGTTTTTTTAAATGATGTCATGGAATTAATTATTTTCATATATTAAGATGAATAATATTTTCAGGTGATAAAATGATAGGATGCTGAAAAAGTTGATATGAAATGATCCTGCTGTAATGCATGCACCGCCCTCTATAAGTTTATGGGCTTTGTGTCTAAATCTAGAGTTAAGGAGCAGATATTAGCATCCTACTGGAGTGGCAGTTTGGAGAACCTGCTTATTTTATAGCCAAGTAAATGGGTGCTTCCACTCATTTTGGGCCTGTTATCCCATATTTTAAAGCAAGATTTTTTTCCAGACAAGTGCCTGGGTGGTGCTCTCCCTCTCAAATATAATTAAAATTAAATTAAATACAATTTATATGATTGCAACCTATGAATTCTTCCTTCTGTTATATCCAAACTTTATTACAGTTTGGCGGTACTTTTCAAGAGTCACATTCAAAGCTGTGAGGAGATGCATGCAGTCTTACACCCTACTTTAGACTGATCTTTGTAATTGTTATCTGCTTCTGTATTTTATTGCTTACTTTAGGTTTGTGTGTATATGTTAGTTTGCATT
The DNA here is from genome assembly GCF_059951505.1 of Python bivittatus. Lineage (NCBI taxonomy): Eukaryota > Metazoa > Chordata > Lepidosauria > Squamata > Pythonidae > Python > Python bivittatus. The sequence goes on along the minus strand of NW_028277037.1, from coordinate 8,413,352 downwards.
TTTAATTACCTTTACATTTTTAGCTTGCATCTAAGCTAAACCAGTGGGTGGGATAGGGAACAATCACCCTAGTAATAACATGGATGAAGGCAAAACCAAGTCATGTTTCTCTCCATTTTTAGATTACTTCTCTTGTAACACTACAGTTGTTAACCTTGGTTGGCCATGATGATCAGTTTAATGGACCAAGATACAAATGTGCCGTCTCTCTGGATTTCATCAGAGCTATTTCAAGGTAAACTCCATTAATTATCTTCTAATGTTACATGCATGTTCTTTTTCAATAAGACAAAGAAAAATAATTAGATGTCACTTAAGCTGTGGTACTTGGCATTTTCTCTTGGCTTCCAGCCATTCACAGAAAGATTCATCTTAGGATGGCTAAGAAGGAAGGATGGCTGCAAAATGATTGTAAAATACAGTGATTAAGCTGTAACTGAATAGCAAAACAAGAATCTAATCAGGATCTGGCTATCTCCATGAAATGGTGGCTGGTGAATTACATTTGACTTGAGGGGAATCTCATCTTCTGTTGGCCTATTCAAGAGAATTTGTTCATATTGTATTTTCTTGCTTCTTGCTTACATAGTGCTATTAAATTACAGGGTCTTTGTATTTATTTACTGATCAAATTTATACGCCGCCCATCTCACTGTATAAGAGTGTTTCTGTTTTCATAAACAGAAAAGACAGAGTTATGAAGACATGTAGTTTAGATGAGGATAGGCTTAATTTTATTTGCATGGAAGACTTGACTAAAGATTCTACACAAACATGAAACATGTTGGATGTTGCAAGAGAGTGAAATGGCTTCCTCCTGAGCTATATGCTCAAGACAGATTTTTCATATTATTAACAGAGAAATACATATCGGCCAGTGTGTTCATGTCACAAGGAACCCCAACCAACTGTATTCACTACCAGTAAAAAGTGTGACTGTATGATATGTATCACATTTTCATTTCATATTTTTAATATATGTTTAAGAAAATTTTGCCTTCATCAGTAGCTGGTTTATACTGAATTAGACACAATCCACAGAATTACTATTATTTTTAAAATTTAATAGATCAGGAACATACTATAAAAGAGTTAATTCAGAGACATCTAGACAATGTGATATTAAAAGGCTAGATATTACAATATCTATCTCTTCTTTTTCCTAGTAAGGATCTTGAAATTTCCAGAAAATAAAATCCTTTATAAGTGTTTTTTTTTTTTTATTTGTAAGGTCATATTCTTCAAGTAGAAGTAGAAAGTTTGTTTGTTTGTTTGTTTGTTTATTATTAGATTTGTATGCCACCCATCTCCCCAAACGGGTGACTCTGGGCAGCTCACAATAAAAATAAAAAACCAATAAACAATTAAAAATACCCCATAAATAATTAAAATTAATTAATCCATTAAAAATCCCCCCCACACACACACACACAATATTCTGTGAATATATTTCATGGTGTACAAAGCTTAAAAAATACTTAGCTACTCTTCATTACTGGATTCCTCTGAGGAATGATTAATTTACCTTTCTTCAGAATTGTCTTAACTAAAAATGAGGAATTATTTTTATATAATTATATAAATATATATAATATATTTCCTCAGATTATCTGAGGAACCGCCTCGCCCTGGTCACTTCAGCCTGTCCCACTCGGTCCAGCAGAAGGGGCAGGTTGCAGACCCCACTGGTCAGGGAATTTCGATTGGTGGGGTCTAGGCAGAGAGCCTTTTCTGCTGCAGCACCCGCCCTGTGGAACATCCTGTCTCCTGAGGTCCGGTGTGCCCCCTCCCTCATGGCCTTCAGGAAAGGTATTAAATCCTGGCTTTGCCAGAAGGCCTGGGGGCCAGAGGGGGGCCCGCACCTGTGGAGATGGCTGGTGGGATGATGGGTTGCCCCCCCCCCAGCATCTTACAGATTTTTATAGGGCCAAAATTAGAGGAGGTTTTTTAGGGTATTTTTAATATGTTTTTTAATTATTTATAGTTTTTAGCCATCTTGGAGAGAATTGTATTTCTTCTTTTTTTATTGTGAGCCGCTCAGAGTCACCCGTGGGGGAGATGGGCGGCATATAAGCCAAATAAATAAATAAATAAACAAATAAATAAATAAATAAATAAAATACAAAAAGGTCACTGGATTTATATTAGGTTTCAGATTCACCTTTTAATGTATTCTTGGATTTTGAAGAAAACAGTAGAGCAGAATTTGCATGATATCTCACCAAAAATAATATCTCCTTTCTAATATGCTTTTTATTACTTTGAGCATTCATTTTTGAAATAAAATCCCAATGGATTTTAGAACATTCTGTTAAATATTTAGTACCTTCCCTCACTAGCCACAAATTATATTTAGTCTGTATTTCTTGGGTTCTTCAGAAGGGCTTGTTTGAATTGGGATTTCCTTGCAATGTTTTGGTTCTGTGGTGGATACTCTCTTCTGCTCAAAAGTAGGAAATTTAAATAACTCTGAATCAGAAGTTGTAAATTTGTGATGCTTTTTTAAACAAGTACCTGAGAATTTTGGATTGTGATTTATAGATACATTATATTGCATACATCATCAAACCTGAGTGAGTCAGATCACCATCTTATGTGGATGATCTGATAATCAAGTAAATAAATAAATCTCATAATAAAGTACTTTAGATTGTATAAAGATTTTAATGAACCATGATTTCAGTAAACCATGATTTTTTTTCTGTTGTAGAACATATGGAAATTTACTGTGTGAGAGTTTATATAGTCTAGTCTAAGTATTTCCATGAGAATGAAGTTACCTTCATGTTATTCATCAGCTGATTACAGTTATAGGCTGGTTCCTTGGTAGTAGAATAGTTCAATCATACCCTGTAAAATCGTCTTTCTGATTAAATTAAGAAAGGATTCCATTGTGCCTTTCAAGCCACAAAAATAGAGGCGTTGGATTGTTCTCATTGCCCAAATATTATATAAGGAAAAACTGCTAGATGTCACTATTGAAAAGGTGTAGATGCTGTGTACTATGTACTAAACTCCTGTCTCACCTTAGAAAATTTGGGGTATCTGCCTTACTGCCTGTTTTAGGGAATTATCATCTTAGAAGAAATTACCAGAGATTAATCTGTGCAATCAAACATGTACATACATGCAGATGTAAACAGATTAATAGTTTGAAATAGATTTAATATTTTACTGATAGATTTTTAATCAATATCTGGGAACAGTATTATTTTTAATAATTCTGTGTAATCTGTTTTGTCAGCAACGATCTCGATCAGGGCAAGCAGATTGAAGCTTGATTCAGATAAGACAGAGGTGTTCAGGTCAGTTGAAAATAGATTAGGGAATAACAATTCAGGCTGAGTTGGATGGGATTATGTTTCCCTGGATGGCTCAGGTTCTGAGTTTTTCATACTTTTGATTTAGCTCTGAAGCTATTTTGTCCATGTTTTGGCAGTGGCTAGGAATACATCTGCACAGCTGAGGCTTGAGTCAACTGCATTTGTTCCTGGAGATATTGGATCTGCCCATGATGACACATGCTATAGTTATATCCTGCCGAAACAATTACAATGTTTGAACAGGATATAATGTGACACTGCCTTTGAAAAGTGTTTAGAAACTACAACAGGTCCAAAATGCTACAGCTAGACTTAAATGAAGTAAGTTACTCCCTTGTAAGAACTTTTTCAGTGGTCCATTGAAAAAGACCCCTAAAGCTGTATACACTGTATATTGTTAGAAGCAGCTCATTTGAGAGGTGGCAGACAAGCCTACGTAGGTTTTAAGATCTTGGGGATGGGTCCCATCTCTTGGTCCTGTCACTACCGGGAATATATTTGGTAAGAAAGTCAGAGTCTGTTCGGTTGCTGCTCTCAGAGACTGAAACTCGCTGCCAAGAGAAGCCGAGCTTGCTTCCTCTTTGCTGTTTTTCTGCTGGCAGGCAAATACTTTCTTATTCAAGTAAATATTTAGCCTTTCAGCAGGTGTCCTGCTATTTCATTTTAATGCTTTCTTTATAATTGAAGTGTTATTTATTCTTTTACTTGTGAATTTGATTTGTTCTTTTTCTACTGTGTTGTTTTTAATATTCCTTTTCATAGCTGCTTTGAGCTTTTTTCAGTGGAAAAACAAGGTATAAATTCAGTAAATAAAATAAAACCTTTAAAGTTGTGATGTTTAGATGATCAGACTTGCTCTTATCAGGTATAGCAACATTCACAGTTCAGGAAAACATTCTTCCATCTCTCTTTTCCTAAATCAACACTATACTGAAGTTCAGGCAATATCATCAAAAGCATTTTGAGACTCCCAAATTAAGAGGTACTATTATTTTCAGCTACAGTGTATAGACTCAGAAATATTTCCTTCAAAACTATCTTTACATGAAGCACAATGTGGCTGTGCACACTTTGAACACAATTCAGAAAAAGCGCTTCAGACTCATCCAAACAGCATTTATTTTGTAATTCATTTTAGCCATCCCTCTTTTTTCAGGCTTCTGTGTGAACTAAAGTGAACAGTATTCACTTCAAGAATTGACCCTTTAAAACAACCACATCTTTGAAGCTCATATGAAAGCCTAAAAGAAGAGAGGCTGCTTTAATGAACAGCCAAGAGAGTCAGTTTCTTCTGACTTACAATATTTTACCACTCTTACAAATGGAAAACATCTTGAAAAGGTTATCAGTTAAATTGACAAAACTTTTTGTAGATTATGGGAAGTTTTAGATTAAATAATGCATTATGACATTTATCTTACAATCTAAAGCTTGCTAAGGAAACAGTGTTACATCTCCTTAATGTAGGCATTACATATTGCCCATGTCATGGCATTCAGGTTTTATGTATATAATGCACTATTCATAACTGTTACTTCAGGTTGAAGCATATTGGAAGCTTTCATTGTCTCTGTAATTACACAGACATGAATTATTTTCTAAACATGGGCTTGAAAATGATGCAGAAACTAGAACTGATCGCTTTGAAAAGCAGAGATAATTCAGTTAGTCATTAGAATTACAATGTCTTTTTGCAATAGTATACTTCTAAAAAAAACCTTCATTCTTGCATTTCTTCATTTCTGTATAAAAAAAGGAAACCTCAGCATTGAATGTTAATATTGAACATCAAAAATTATTTCAGGAGAAGGGGGGAAAATCTTTTTCTCTTCTAATGTATCATTCTTTATTCTAACAAAGCGGAAAAAAGCGTTCAAAGTATTCTTGGATTGTTCAAGTTTAGTTAAAAGGCAGGGGTCAACTACTGCTAAGAATGGAAGAATGCAGATTGCAAATTAATGCAGATGAAGGAGTTATGCCATACATAATGCTGGAACAGGTGGTTTGGAAGAAGACCAGAATGTTCAATAGCAGACACGATTGCTGTTTCGCATCTCCAAACAGTGAGCTGTGTTTACTAGCTTTTAAAAAAAATAATCCTTTTTATCTGGAGCTAAAATTATTATTTGGCTTAAATTGAGGGTAAATTTCTGAATCTGAAAACCTATGCAGCTATGAAACTAGGGCCCATTCTTAATATGTTTCTGAGTGAGTGATACATCAGCAGGAATGCACTCAATGCTTTAAGCCTTCCCTTTGCTTTCAGTCTCTTGATCGATCTATCTTCCCTCCTTCCTTCCTTCCTTCCTTCCTTCCTTCCTTCCTTCCTTCCTTCCTTCCTTCCTTCCTTCCTTCCTTCCTTCCTTCCTTCCTTCCTTCCTTCCTTCCTCTCTCTCTCTCTCTCATGCGCGCACACACACTCACACACTCACACATAGATACATACTCTTACATATTAACATATTATCTCTCACTCAGTAAGCTAAGATAATAAACGTGGCACATCATTTCTCTGATTTACACTCCTATCATCTTTTCAGAGAGATAAGACTTACAAAATCAAACTTTGTCCTATCTGAAATATTTCTAAATCACTTTCTACCAAAAGGATTCCAAGGCACTATACAATTCTGAAAAAATGCTGTTAAATTAAGAATAGTGCAATTTATCTTTACAATTCAAAGAGAAAAATAAAACTAAAAGCAGTCAAAACCCATATAAATAAAACTCTCTTCATGTACTGTTTGAAGTAGACAAAGGTGAAACACTAAGGAGAGACAAATCAGTCTGTTTACTTTTTCTCAGCATTTAAGTTCTGTTCAATTCCTGTATCAACCTGCAGTTTAAAACAAATACACATTTAAATACAAAATACACATTTACTTTTATATAGTATTTTCCAAAAATACATATTTGTGTATTTTCTGCAGAACTTTTCTGAAACATGTGTTTTGGGGCAACTTTTGAGTTGAGAACTGCATGGGAATATTTAGGGAAGTGCACTATTGAAGAATAATTGTTCCAAGTAGCATATTGTTTTTAACAATGTGTCCCACATATATTTCTTCTCTGTCTCTAGTCTCTTCTCACCAACATAATGATATAACAGGGCCTTTGAAGAAAATAAGTTATGGTTAAGTTCATATAAGAGGAGATAGTATTCATGTATTGTGTTCCAGCTTTTTTAAAGCTGTATTGATCTGTCAATATTTATTTATTGTCATAAATATAATCCTTTATAAAAGACCAAACAGATGTATGGTACAACTAAAATATTAAAGAAGGAATGCATAGCTAATTATTTTCTAATATTACCTTCTATCAGAACTTAATTATACCTAGAATTTCCTTCCAGCGATCTTGAATTGGGCCCAGAAACAAATCTGTAGTTGGATTAAGATGAGTGTTACCTGGTCTTCACATGAGAGAAGCATACTCTGCATTTGCATTAGCTGTAGTACAAGCTGCATGCATTCCCTAGTGCTCCCAATGAGGAGGGATGAAATCTCTGGATCTCTTATTCCATTTGAAGAGTTTAAGGGATCGCTTAACCCCTTCCTCAGGAACTAGAACCTCTCCCCCCAGACCTGAAAATATGGTGCTGCCTATTCTGATGATGTAATGTTGCCAGCCATGTTCCTTATGACTACAAGGCAGAGCAGAAAGATCTGAAAAGAGCATCCCCCTGGATTCAAATGTTAAGACATGGATCGCATTCCCCAAGAAGGAAATGCACTTCATTTCCCAGTCAAAGTTTTTCAGAGGCACTCCTACCAAGAGCAGCCCCCTGAAGCCAAGCAGTATTGATTCATCTGGAAATAATGCATAGACAAATTAGATGAGCAACATTTCACAGGTGTATAGAGCGATCTTCGTTTTCTTGCTTCTGTGGTCCCAGAAGGTAAGTGTGTGAATGTTTCAATCTTTAATACTTAAGAATTAGGATTTATTAAATCAAAATTGGTTTAGTTATGCTTTCAGTCATTGAGTTCAGATTATTCACAGAAGCACTATGTTATTTGCATTCCCAGAGAGGCAAAAAGATTTGATTATACTGACATACTGTGTTGTTGTTTACAGGACTGTGAACTTTGACGTAACAAAGTATTTATATGACTTTTTGTGAAGACAGTATGGGCGCTGTGATGGTGGCTGAGGCAAACCCCGTTGCTGTGTCTACTTAGCTATCCAGGGAAGAAAAACTGTGGGCTCTCTTGGATTTGTCTAAAGCAGGTGCTGACTCAGCATGGAATAAGATGAAAACGCTCTAGTTGGTCTGGATGGATCTGTGCAGAGGACGCTTTACCTGATACCCTGGCGTATTTGGAACAAACGTGTTAATTATAAACAGCAGGAACTAAGCACAATCTGTTCCACTCTTAATTATTTTATTTCAGCGTTGAGATTGCCTGAAACCCATTTTACAAAGATGTTATTTTGTGCAGTGATGAAGTATCCCCTGCGCTTTGAACACGGCAGCAGACTTGTACACCCAGCCTTTTCACTTCCTCTCCGTGGGAGGCTTTTGCATTTGTCTGCCACAGCAGCCCAGGCCTAAAGCCACCATTTAAAGGCGATTGGAATACGATATGCAATAAATATACAGTCAAAGTGGTGGGTGCTTTTCTTTCATTTATAGATCTTAGCCCAGTGACCATAACTGATTTTCTTTAAAAAGCAGTTATTTCATCTGTTCTTTACCTTTTCACTTAATGCTTAGTGCTTATGGCTGCTAAACATGTTTACATTCTGAGACGAGTTCACTTTTGTAGAGAAAGGTAAGCATTTTCTTATCTAAAATTACATGGATATGTTAGGGGCTGTGCAGTGTTTCAGATACGTAGCAAGAAGAGGGAGATAGAAGGCATCCAGCCCCCACAGCAACCTGCCAGAGCTTCCTGGAATCTCCCCCTTACACCCCTTCTACTGGACTTCCAGCGTGTCTGAGTATGGCTATCCTCCTAGGTCAAAGAGTTTACCTTAGGCAGGAAGCTACTACTATCACATTTGTTCTTGAATGGTGAACACCCCCCCCAGTCCGAAATCTGTATGGGGCAGGACAGGAAATCCCATTTCTCCAGAAATCACCTTTTCAATGAATGACTCCAGTGTTTCTTTTTAACCAGGACTACCAGATCCAAGCAGTTTTGGAGTATATGGTGCTACATTACAAGTCAAATCCTGGAATAATCAGTAAGAGAAGTCATTTTATTTTTTTCAAAAAAACAACAAAGTAGGATCTTGAGAGAATATTTTAACTTCAGGCAGACAGTAAGGCAGAGATCAGCATTCCAAAGCCAGCACTCAGGAATCTGTAAGCAGTCTGAGCAAACAAAGAAATAGAGGGAAGACTGGAGCAGATACAAAACCACACAACCCTGAGGGTGCAAAAACACAAGACTAAATGTTCCCTGCCAAGTTTACTTTATTGGTTATTCTGCCACCTCCTGTTCTTGAATGGAGAGATGCTTTCCTCACCCGAAAGGGTAGAACAGGAAATCTTCCTTCCCCAGGAATCAAGTATGCAGCACCAAATAGTATAAAAAAATAATTCTTTGCAAAACTAAATATATGTTCCTTGTCATTTTTAGCTTACTGATTCCTGTTCTCCTAACTTCCTATCCCCCTGAATCCCATTGTCCCTTAGCCTCATTGAAGAGAACAGTGACTTGATTTGAAAATAGTTAAGGTATCCCACTTAGCTCGAGGCTGCTCAAAATTAAGAGTCCCCTTAATCTGCTTCAGGAGCACATGGGCATTCACCTAGCACTTTGCTGCAACTCCTTAAAGCTTAACGTTTCTTTTTCTGGGATTGTGTGGCTGCTATGTTGAATTGGAAAAATGGGAATACCTAACCTGAAGGGAGCTGTGACCTCTGAGGCAGCTTTCAAAGACTTGCCAAATACAGTATGAGCAATAAAACATACTGCATTTACTGTTAGATATGAAATGTCTTGCTGGGAAAATACCTGAGGTTCTCCTTGTAGCTTTTGCATGACATCTGTACATGCCTAAGCATAGTACAGGGGCAAATGAATGCTTTGCCTGCTTAGTTCCTTTTTCACCATTGCATTTTTCTCTTTGGAATGGAGTATTTCTTCATGCCTTTTTATCTTTTTTTAAACATTTTTTACCCCTCCTTTAATTATTTGGGAAATAATGCTGCCTGCCACAGGGATAGTTCCATTAAATATGCTACTAAAAGTGCCTTTACTTTCCAAAGTGTTGTGCTATAATGTGATTCTAGTGATACTAGAAGTCCAAGAATCTCTTTCTTGTCAACCAGCCTTTTGTTCTGCTGTATTTTTTTATTTTATTGTAATAACTGTGTTTGTTGTGTTGGTATAAAGTTGTAAACAATTGAAAAAACTAATAAGTGTGTTAAATAAAAAAGGAGACAAAGTCTTCCTAATTGTCTTGGAATCATAAGTCTTTTAAGGATACCACAAGCAAATTATTGTTAAAAATCAGATCCCTTGTCCTGAACAGTTGAATCCAAGGCTAGCTCTGCCTACTCAGTCCTCCAAGAAAAAAAGTGGGTATTATAGAGTGTCTAAGAAATGTGAGGCTCTCAGTTAAAGGTCTCCAACCAATGCTGTTCTGCTGCTCTGATTTCCAGAGTTTGCTCATCTTGATTGTGTATTAGGGATGTGCTCTGAGTTCATTGTATGTGGTCTTCTCATTCCTTTTTCCACATCCTAGACTGGCTTATACCCTCCATGATAGTTGCTGTGGTAAGGGTAAATGGTCTCAATTCCTCTCTTGTAAAAAGCTTTGTTTTCCTTGCAAAAGGCACCAACATGTTGTTCTTCTCAGGGGCCAATTGGGGCGGGACTACCCTGACAAGGAGAAGCGGGAGGTTTTCAGTTTTCTATCTGGCAGTTGGCTTCTGCCCAGTGTGATTCTGCTGTAGAAGGGGATGATGTGAGATAGGATCATTAAAGCAAATGGTGTATGTTGGAACAGAAAATGTTTGCTGGAAAGGATGGTGACAGAAGGGATGGGCAGTCAGAGTGAGTAGGAGTTAAGAAGGTCTTGTACTGTATGTTTGGGGGCTTTGGAACATTGTTGGTTCTTCCTTTTTTCCACCTACCCTTTCCTTTCTATAACCATTGCTGTCTGCCAGACTAATAGGGATTAAGTTTTCCCCCAGGCAGTGTTTTTTAACCCAATTAGTATGACTGTATGTTGCAAGAAGCACCAGTGAAGTTGTTTGATTGGCTTACTGGCTGACTGGATTAAAAATGTGTTGTGTGAATAGGGCTGTCCTAAATCATCTCAGGACCACTACAATTGATCCCATGCTTGACCAGAATGCAAAGACTGCAGGTCTTGGCTTTACCATAGCAGTGGCTTATTTTCTTAAGTGTAATGAAGTAATGTGCATCTGTGTGTATCTCTTCTCCTTCATATTGCAGCTCTCCATGTTTGTGTTTACGTGTGTGCTGGGAAGCATAGAGCAGGCTGCATGTGCTCTGCTCTGAGTCAGGTGATCAGGAGGGAGGGGTTGCTTAGAATGGAGTAGCTGGTAGCATTCTGAGCGGCTCCCCAACCTCTCCTTTGGAATGCATTGGGAGGGCCTTTTCTGGCTGATCAGACCCATTTTCAAACCTGATCTTCCTTGGGTCAGTCACCCCCCACATGCACACACAGCAAACACACATACCAAATTTGGTCCTGTTCTGTTCTTTTTCAAAGAGGTATCCTCCTGGCGTGGAGATGGAGAGACTCCTGAGCTTCTTTATATACTTTTTCCCCACCATTCTGATGCCTTAGAAAGAATAAAAAGCCACTGCTGAAGAACTCCTTGCCTTAAAAGTAATAAGTGATTTGATAGATAATTGATTATGTGCTATCAAGTTGGTATCAACTCTTAGTGATCACACAGATGGATTTTCTCCAGGATGATTGATTCCCAACCTGGTCCTTCAGGCCTTCCACCCATGCACCCATCACCCCTGGAACTGAGTCCGTCTACCTTGCTGTTGGTCATCCTCTTTTTCCTTCCACCTTTCCCAGGTTTATAGACTTCTCCAGAGAACTAGGTCTTCACATAAAGTGTAATGGTATGTGGAAATGGCCTTGGGAGACAGGAGGAAGAGCCACGGACTAGACAACAGCCAGATAAGCAGCAGCTGAGTCCGCAGAAGGAATGAGTCTGCAGATGTTCCTTCAGACTTGCAAGGTTGATGTAGGCCTTGCAAGGTAGTCCAGACAAGAAGCACACCCAGAAGTACTAGCTCTAACTTTATTGTAAGGTTATTAGGTCATTATGTAAGGTTATTAGGTCATTAAGGTCATTAACAGAATCTTGCAAGTCTGAAAGTATAGCTCTCCCACTGTTGCCTTTACAGTCCAAGAAACTAGGGAGGGTCCCTTCTGAGATGTTTGCCATGCCCACATGGTTTCTATTCCAAATTCTGTTTCAGATGGAATTCCCATGCATCCAGCTGAATGTTAAGTGCAGAACAGATATGGCACATAAAGGAAGTGCCATCATACAGATGTGGAGGAGCCTTGATCTGTGCTTGATAGGCATCCACTATAATATCTTGTGGGAAATATTAATGAGTGAGTGCCAAAGCTAAATATAGAATAAAAAATCATTCCTCTTCAAATGTACTTCTGGACTTCAGTGTAGAAACACTGAAAAGCCTGTGTAAACTATTTTGTCACTAACATTTTGTCACATCAGAAATTGCTTACATGATAGCTGAATGCCAAAGAACTGTTCATTTTAAAGTAAAGAACTATGAATTATTTGGTTATTGAATGTTCGCCACACTGCTGAGCTTAATTCTTAACAAAATGTTATTAATCAGCCTAAGGCTCTCAAGTGAGTTATAATTTTCATCTAACTGTTGTTTCAGGCTTGAATTCATGCTAAACTAAGAATATCTTGGGTTTTTTTTTTTAATGCACACAGGATGTAAACAGGAATAATGTTATAACTGACTAGAATCCTAATTAATCATCTGTAACTATCACTGAAACTGCCCCACAAGTTCCCGAAAGGGACAGACATAGGAGGAAACATCAGTTAGCTGAGCAGAGACACTTTGAGCCAATTGTATTTTTAATTTTATTATTAAAATTATACTTTGCTTCTGTTTATTCTAGCATTTAAGGTGGCTTACAACAATGTTAAAAAATAGAAAACAATACAATGAAAATGAAAAGCACCATTAAACACAGTCATTTCATGTAGGTGTTGAACAGCATAGGAAACAAGGTAGTAGCTTTTATATCAGTGATTTAGATCTGAAAAAGTAGACTTCTAGCAACATATCCTAGGCACGTTCTGACAAGAAGGACCAGAACTGTTGGAAAACAGTGCCTTTAAAGCCAAAACTTACCAGGTGGTTTAGAAGATACCATGGTTGTTACTATCAAAAGCTACCAAGGGATCCAAGAGAACTAACAGGGATGCATTCCCCTGGTCTGGTTTCCAACACAAGTCATCTGCAAAGATAACCAAGGCAGTCTCAGTAATATACCCTGGATAAAACCCTGATTGACATGGGCCCAAAAGAATAACTTCATCCAGCAAGGCCACCACATTCCTATCACCTTTCCGGAAAAGAGCATATCTGAGGCTGGCCTAGAATTCAAAATATCCTCTGGGTCAGGCAAGGGCTTTTTCAATAGAAGTCTTATTACTGCCTCCTCTAAGCATGCAGAGACACTTCCTGTCCTCAAGGAGGTGTTGATCATCTCCCATAACCATTGGACCACTCCCAAGATAGCCAATTAAATCATCCAGAAAGGGTTGAGTGAATAAGTAATGGCCCTTGGTTCCCAACACAGACTGTCTTCATTCGCAAGATCTACAAGTGACAAAAATCCATATGAACTTGACAAGCTGTTGCCAGGATGACCACCTTCAATACTGAAGTCCAAATCTGGATGGATTTTATGGATTTTATCGCAAAGAACAATGAAAATTGCCCGCAGCAACCTCTGTTCCTGTTCCCTTTCCCCAACATCTTGATGGAGGCTATAACAATACCTTTGGAGCAAAGAAACTGGAGTGTGGAAATTCTCGTGAGAGTGTTTGGGCAATAAAAGGAGAAGGAAACAAAAGTGTTATTGTCAAGGGATTTATTATAGCCTGCCTAGACAGGCAGAAGATATAGATGAAGCCTTTCTGGGTCAGATGGTCGAACTTTCAAAGAGGCATTCAATAGTGACAATGGGAATGACACCATTCCCCCAGTCACAGCTAATGCACAACTTGGGGGTCCTCATGCCTCCTGGTTGAGGTGTCAGCTATGGCCAAGAAGGCCTTTGCACAAATCTATCTTGTGTGCCAATTGTGTCCATTCCTCAGATGTGACGCTCTGCTCATGGTTACTCATGCCTTAGACACTTGGTTGGATTAGTGCAGCGTGTTGTACATGGGGCTGCATCTGGAAGCTGCTTCTAGTCCAGAATGCAGCGGTACATGCAGTTCTGGATGCCCCTCAGGATGCCCATGTAACACCATTGCTTTGTGAACTGCACTGGCTCCCAGTAGGCTTTTGGGCACAATTCAAGGTGCTGGTTGTCACCTGTGGAGCCCTGTGTGGCCCAGGACCATATTACTTGCAGAACGGTCTGTCTCCAATAGTTTCCACCTATCCCACCACATACAATAAGATGGGCATGCTTCAGCTCCCTTCTGTTAAACACCGTCATCTGCCGGGACCCAGAAAGCGTACCTTTTCTGTCCCATTGCCTGACCTATGGAACATCATCCCCCCAAGATTCAGATGGCCCTGACTTGTTAGCCTTCCAGAAGACCTTGAAGACTTGGCTTTTCCCCCAGGCAGTGGGGCCAGGATGTTAGTTGAGTCCAGTATGTTTGATGATGCGTTGGGGCCTAGCTTCGCCTGGTGCTTTGGTCACACTGTATTGTACTGAATAGTGTTTTGCTTTATTTTATGTTCGTATAGTTAACCTTTCAAGTCATTAGGTTGACATGGGCAGTCTCATAAATTCTATAAACCAACAAATAAATAAATGTAAAGTTTGTAGACATAAATGTCACAGCATGAAAAGGACCAAGCCAGGTGCAGTACACCGTTTTGCTACCTAAGCTGGCGTACCTTGATAAAGCTATATAGACTTTGTCATAGCTGAGAAACATGGCTATTTTAAATGTATTAGGATTAATTTTCCACTGTATATAAATCACTTCTGTGCTCACAGCTTGCGATTTTACTCTGGATAAGAGAGGTCACAATTAACTTAATTCAGGCTTCAAGCTGGTGATCAGCGGTACCTGCTCTTGAACGTCCTTTATTTTTTACAAGACCTTAAAAATATATCGTTTTGCATTGTGCTCTGTTTTCATGACTGGATTTCACAAATGGTAGGGGGAATGTGCTGCTAATCAAATAAAAGTGAAACTTTTCTGGGTACAGCACAATGCTAAAAGTACGTATTGAATAAAGAGAAGGCACTTTTTTCATCAAACTTTTATTATAGTATATAGAAAGTACAATTAAAATATAAAACAGAGAGCATAGCAAAGAAAGGCAATAGAACTAAAAGGAAAAAGACAAAAACTAAAATAGTGAGAATAGATAGAAAGATGAAACAGAAAGTGACTTCTGACTATCTCCAATACAGATATAGATACAAATTAAAAGAAAGTTAATCTCTTACCACTATTTAATCCAAATTCACATTATTTCTATCAACACAAACCATCTAATCATTAAAACCCACAATCAAAGCCTCATTTTTTTCCCACAAAGCAGGTAATCTAAGGGTTGCCATGAGACAAATTTAGAAACAGTATTTTCTCATTAACACTGTTAACTTCACCATTTGAGCCAAGTCCATTAGAGAAGGCACCTTCAAGGTTCTTGTTTCAAGCTAAATTTTTGTTGTTCAGTCGTTAAGTCGTGTCCGACTCTTCGTGACCCCATGAACCACATCGCGCCAGGCCTTCCTGTCCTTCACTGCCTCCCTGAGTTTGCTCAGTTTCATGCTCATTGCTTCAGGGATGCTATCTAACCATCTCATCCTCTGCCGTCCTCTTCTCCTTTTGCCTTCAATCTTTCCCAGCATCAGGGTCTTTTCCAAAGACTCCTCTCTTCGCATTAGGTGACCAAAATATCTGAGCTTGAGCTTCATTAGTTGCCTTCCAGAAATCTCTGTTTGATTTGTTACTGTGGATATATTATAATAATAATAATAATAATAATAATAATAATAATAAAAAATGACAGCTTAAAGTCTGAAGAGACTTTGTGGGTACTATAGCTTTATTGCCAAGTTGTCACAGTATTAATTAAGTCTGGAGAATGAGCAATTACATGTCATTTTATATACTGAATGCTTTCATTTTAGGGATAAGTCTTCACGGTAAGAGTCTCTTTAGACCCATTGCCCATCGTCCCCCCCCACAAGTTCCTTCAAAGAATGCACAAACTGATATAAGTTAGTAGGCAGAAAACATAAGCTTTAAGCAGTGGATCCGTGGAGTTTATGTAATTCTGTTTTCTGCAGGGGGGAAAATACTGGCTGCTTCCCTGTTAACTTATTTTCATATCAATGTATGTGCACCTGCCATTCCATAAACATTAAATGTAAAAACTCTTGTAGGTGAAAATACCGTGGAACATTTCTGGACATGAACTAACAGTGATCTGCATTAATGTTTTCTTCACGAATCAGATTACAAACTACACAGTTTTATTTTCATTAGAAGATTTATTCCCCAACTTAAAAAATAGTCCTAAGCAATTAACAGGATCATCAGTAAAATAACAAAATAGCTGCGACTGTACCTATGCAAGTGAATGGATCATGTCCACTTAGACATTCATCACTGGAGGATGATGGAGTCACTGTTCTAAAAATTAAATTTTATTTACTGTAGTTATCCAAGATGGTGAAAGTTCAGCCTTAACACCCAGTTTTTTGTTCTCAATAAGAATTCTTGGAGCACTCATTACACAGAGAATTAAGTTCATCAGTTCTCTCCTTCCTTTACAGAGCCCAATTTCAGTATTTACTACCTGCTATTCACAAGACCTTCACTTGTCCTTCATCTTTTTTTATTAATGTGGCAAATAAGCAATTATTTTTCTTTTTAAAAATTTGGCTGCTGCCCTTCAGAACCAGGCTTTCCCAATCATGCTGTCCTATCATTTTTTAAAGCAATGTAGTTCTCATCTATATCTTAGGAGAGTTTGTCTTTAGTCAGATTCTTGAGATGTTGCCTCAGAGCAGCGAACCTTACAGCTGAGCTCCAAAGATTCATACTTTCTGCTTCCTGGGCTGCATGCAACCATCCAAATTCCTCCCAAGTTCAGCACTGTACTGAAATGATGCATAGCAACAACTTGCTTGTCCTCTCTGGTGATTGAAGGAATTGTGTTTAGCCTTGAGAAGACTGGGTGGAGAGCATGATAGTGCTCTTCAAATATTTAAAAGGATGTAGCACAGAAGAAGGTCAAGAGGTGTCCATCATTCCAGTGGAATGGAATAATCCATTTAATTTACAGGAAGGAGGATTCCAATTGAATGCTTGATAAAACCTTCCTATCAAGAGGGACCAATTACCCTGAGCACAGTAAGCTCCCTTTCACTGGATGAAATCCTGCACCAAGCTGGGAGTTGGATTTAGTGGCCTCGATGCCCCCTTCCAATTCTATGACTGTAAGATTCAGATTTACATTTTTATCTTGTACTTTTAGGAAGCTACTTCCAGTTGGCCAGAATGGCCCCTTCCAACTTACTCAGCCTGAGAGAGTTGCAACCAGTTTCCTGGAAGATCACCTTCACCAATCCTTAAACCTTTAGCAGTAAGGATCCCTGCTCAGTTCTAACTTTTAAGACACAAACTTTTCAAATTGACTAGTGATATAACTGCAGTTCAGTCTGCTTCTGTTCAGGCTTTCTAATATCCTACAAAACATTAGTAAGTAATTTTTGTCATGCCCTTATAAGTCAGATCCTTTATTATTTCTAGTAGAAAGCTCACTGAGTGGCGGGTTTGGAGTATATTGCTCCCAGGAGGTATGATACAGAGGGTCCATCTTGATACATAGCTGCAGCACATGGAACAGGAATAGCACAACTCATAATAATGCATTTATAGATCCAGGAGGTTTACCCTATAGAGGCAGATACAACTCTCTGGCTAGGATTGATAAGTCACAACTGCCGCAATCATTGTCTTTCCATCTTCGTTGAGGAATGACGGTTGCTGACTCTGTGATTCATGCATAGGAACAATAATCCCATTATCAATCATCAGAAATAAATATACCACAGCAGGCATTCATATGGCTTGCAGCGATATGCAGGAACGATTGCCATGTACAGTGCAACACAATTTACAATCCTGGGCTAAATGGCCGTTGGGTTAATAGAGATCCAGATAAAAGGAACGTTACACTGGATACACTTATAGTACTCTGAAGCTGCAGAGAGTCAGTCAGTTTCAGATAAGTTGGCATTTTTGAAAGCTTGGGGGAATTTTGGGCATTCTAAAGCAGGTGGGCGCTTAAGATGCTGCATGCCAAGCAAACGTTACATTGCAGATTGCGTGAAGGACTATGAAAAACGGCAAGACTGAGTTAATATTCTTGGTTAAAAATCTCTTACGGTCCCATTTTTTAAAGCCATACATGTGATAACATTTGATTAATGCCACCTGCCTCCTTGTACCAAGGTGCAATGGCAACTAGATGGATTTTGACTTTCCTTCACTGCATCATCTGAAGTTCAGCAGGCAATTTATGGATATTACTGGTGGAGGCTTGGGGAAAAATACATCTTTTTGAATGGAGCTGATTTAGGTGCAGTAGATAAGGAACTCAGTGCTGCTGTGAGTGTGTAATTTTGATTGATTGATATTCTAACCCTTGGATATTGGACACTGCTTTTCATTAGTGTGGCATGGGCATCAACAAACATTAGAATTATATCATATTAGTGTTACGTCACCAGCTCTTGCTACCAACTTTGCAATACAATTTGATGAAAAATACTTTATAACAGCAACTGTATGCTACCGTATATTAAAGCAGCTGAGACAGCATTGTGGAGCTGTGATCCTTAATGTATGAAAATAGTTTGGAGCTGGGTGCCCATTTCTGGCGCTGTAGCCCATATCTTGCATCTTGGTGGAGGAATGATTGATAAGTTTGGCCTCAAGCTGCTGATGGTAAACACCAGGTCTCTCCAGATCAACTTCGTCATTCAAGACTTGGGGGTGGATGAACTGGCAGACCTAGTATCTATTACTAAAACCTGGTTAGACAAGGGCAGGAGTGATAATGACCTCTTGGAAATCTGTCTTCTCAGGCTTTAGGTCCTGCAGCAGCCTTGATTCTGGAGCTGTGGGTAGGGAGTTGTTGATCTATAGAGATGTATGGACCTTTGCTCCTGAGATTCCAGGGCGTGAGTGCCTGTGTGTTACACTGAGTCACAGAGACAAATTGGGGATTACACAAATGCATTGGCCACCCTGATGCCTGGATTCAGTCTCAGGGCTGGAGTCCTCTTAGCTTTGAGTGCTGGATGACTTTAATCTCCACGGCCTGGGATGAAAGGCTGAAAAGGCTTTGGATTTCATGTCCCCCGTGATGACCATCGTTGTAATCTGGATTTTTTTTTAAAAAAAGGAAGGATGTTTTCATCCTTGCAGAATCTCCAATTTACATACCAATAACAGTTTCCTGGGATCACATCCAGCATATATTAATATTCCACTCTTTTGGGTATACGTGCAGACGGTGAGGTCTCTGGTATCGGTAAATGTACTGTGGACACTCAGTTAGGAGCTGCTGTAACTTGTGATGTCCCCTGAATGTACTATTTCTCCTCTATGTTTTATATATTGACAGTGGCAAGTGCAAATGGGATAGATAAAGCACTATAAACTATGGCCAGGCTTTTAAGAAGAGTTACGCTAGACCCTATTAGAGAATTTGAAGCACAATTTCTTAGTAACTGATGCTGTACTTGATCTTAGCTCCTCTGACTTTTGGCTAATCAAACATAGTATCTGTTCTTATCAGCTCTCAGTAACAAGTGCAATCCAATGTAAAATTGGGGCAAAAAGAATTCAAAATAATTTTTTAAAAAGTAAGGGTGCAGGCAATTTTGCATACCAACACTATATTTAATTTGAATATTAGTAGGATAGATAGAAATAAAGGAAATTTTTTCATTAGAAAGGTAACTATAATCGGATTATATCTATTTTATTTTTGATGTCCTCATATGTGAGATTAGGAAAAATCTATTTAAGAATGATTGTTCCTAAAGTGGAAAGGCTAGGTTTCTCCACCACGTACTGTAT